>NW_009203288.1:0-2375 GCF_000690835.1 Fulmarus glacialis | reverse complement strand
CTCCCTTCCCCCCCCCCCCCCGGGGGGGGAGGGGGGAGGGGGGAGCGGGGGGTGAGCGAGCGGCTGCGTGTGGTTTGGCTGCCTGCCAGGTTAAACCACGACACTTAGGAATGTTTTTTAACTGTTTGCTTGGAAATATAATTAAGATGATAAAAGGCAGCAAGGAATTATCTGGAATATCCTCACAAAGACTTTGCTAATGCTTGGTAGTCACCTGCAAAGAGTCTGGCAAGGGTCCTGGCCACCAGGCAAGGCTTGCCTCTCTCCATGTCTTGAGAAAGCTGCGGTCCCAGTACTGTCCCTGGTTGGTGCTCTCTATTTTTTCCGTAGTTTGTACCTCCTGCCCAGAATGTCCCTGGGTGAGCAAGCTGTCTGGATTACAGCTTTGCTCCTTCGGTCTGTGACAACCATGAGAAAGCACACAGATGTGTATGCTTTCCACAGTGTGCCTAAACATTTTGCTGTTTTTACTTAAAGAAAGCACAGGAAGGGATGGTTTAGTAAAAGAAAAACATCTCTGTGAATGAAACACTTCAGCCCTCTCTGTCCCTGAGTTGATTGCGATCTAGCCTCGATGAGGAAAGCGGGGCTTTCCTACCTCTGCCGCGGGTGCCATGTCTCAGCTGGAAGTGCTGAAATGCCTGCCAATCCCTGGCTTCCCCTGGTTGAGCTTTATTCTGTTCTTCTGCCAGGCGATCCCTAATTAGCCATTATCAGAGGACCACAGCTACACCTGAGTGACTTCATGGACGAGTTAATCTCCCCTGTGACAAGTCCATCCTTCCTAGGAGCTAGCTCTCGGGGAGGAGGAGGCTGGAAAGCCAAGAAAAGATGAAGGCTGGTGTTACGTTGCTAAACAGTCGTGTACTCATCGGCAAACTGGTCTGCAATGGGTTCCCCAAGCCATCCCAGTAAGAAAGGAGGCCTGGGGAGAGATAATAACAAGATAGATGATAAACCCGTCGTGTGTGTGTGTGAGAGAGAGATAGCCGGGTTGGCAGGATTGTTTGCTTTTGAGAAAGAAGAATTCATCCTTTTCTGTATTGGCAGAAAAACATGTGCCCTTTCATGATAAAATTACATATTCCAGGTCTGTCAATCTTCCAGGTTCCTTTTAAAATATGCAGCTAAGGTGGGACGTACTGAGAAAATATGAATATAGTGTCTGGGCATCTGACAAAGTGTGCATGAGATATCATCTGGCTTTATGGACCAATACAGTTCCTGACAGTTTGATAGATTACTCGTGGTATTTTTTATAAAATATGCATAAATATGCAAAAAAGGGGTTTTCTGAGGAGTGGAAAAGATACCCATCATGGTATGTGATGAAATATGTTCCTCTGAATCAAACCTATGGCAGCAGGTTTTAGAGCAGTCAGTCCTGGTCAGGCTTAACAAGGCTCAGAGAATGTAAGCTCCCCTAGAAATATCTATAGAATTATAATGCTCTAGTTAATAAAATAGTTATTTAAAATAGCATAGTCAGGTAAATTACAAGGTCTAATTTAAGCTGGTAGGAGAAAGATGGAGGAAATTCTGCCAGTGAAAAAACCTACTTTTCTTCCGATGCTGCCTTAGGAGTTTGCCTTAGAGGCAAGTATTATAAACCTTGAATCCCTCTCAGCCCTCTCAGAAATGACAGAGTTATCTAGAAATTTACTTATACGCGGAGACCAGATTTAAACCTTTACTTATTCAGCCTGAACCGCAATCATGTCATACGCGTATTCACGTTGCACATGCACACCCGTGAAGTAGACTGAGGTGCTATGAGACTTTTATTGGCATGAATCATGCGTGAGTTACTCACTCACCCTAAATGAGAGCTTAGAAGCTGCATTTTTTGCAAACCGTCCTGACATCGCTCTTGCGTGCGCAGTACCGCCGGGGTGGCACTGGGCTGCTACTCGGGGTCTGGAGCTTCAGGTCGATTTTACAGGAGTCTGTATCTCTGTGCTGCCGATGCCCAGTATTGCAGGCATCCTGGTACTTTCTGTAAGGATCTGGGGGCGTGGGGAGGGAGGAGAGGAAAGGAGGCGGTGTAAAGAAAAAGTAGCTGAAAGTAGCTTTTCTAAAGTGAAAACAGCCGCAGCTTTAAAATGTATTGCCCGTGATTCCGGTCTCTTTGGAAAAAGGGAATATTTCTTTCCTGTTCTTTAGGCTGAGTGCGTGGTTCAAGTCTGCAAACCGATGTTACCCACATAATCCCTTCCCCGCTTTTTTCTAGAAAATCCCGTATTTACACCCGCTCTCACAGAGTCGTTTCAAAGGAAACATAAAAAAAAAAACCCACCTCACTCCAAACCCCAACAGCCCCCAAAGCCCTTCTCGGGGACCGCGGGGGCTCTCCCGAACCCACCCCAGCCGGAGGA
>NW_009203287.1:1219-3877 GCF_000690835.1 Fulmarus glacialis | reverse complement strand
TGTTGGTCTCTTCTCCCAAGAAACTAGTGCCAGGAGGAGAGGTTGGTTTCAGAAGGGAGACATCACCACACAGAAAGATTGACAATTGGCTGAAGGAGACTTTGCACTTCTGTTTAGACATCTTGCAGAAAAGAGGTAGCATGAATGCCATCTTTTTGATCAAGCAACACTAAGTCATAGTAAAGTTAATGAGAGTCACAGCAGAACAGGTTTTTTTCAGTATGCATGAATATCGCCCACCAAAATTTCTCTAAATCTAAAGTTCAAGAGAATACACTATCTATTCCAGTAGTGCTCGTATCAAAGATTCAGACATTTGAAAATAAGCAAATAATTCAGAGACTATTCACATGCTTTGGATTCAGGCCTATGCTCTGAGCTTAGAGATTAAGGGGAAGAAAACTATATTGGGGAACTTTATCAAAGTGCAGTGACTCTTTTCTTCAGGGACAGCTATTCTTTCTTTTTGCTCATGCTTGTTGCCCCGGCAACAGCTTATACAGTGATCAGTCTTCACCAACATAAAGCATTAGCATAAAACTGTACAGATTTAGCATTAAATAGGTACAGGCTTATGGGTTTGCAAGAAAATTTGTCTTCTCATGGCATCTACATTTGTCATCTTTCTAAACTGTACAGTAAGCAAAATTGACCTCAACACAGGACATCCTCAAGGCCTCTGCACTGTGAACAGACTCAAAATGGGCTTTAAGGCATGTAAAAACGTTAAGCTTAGTTCCTGGATAGTTGAGGAGAAGAGTAAGTGTAACTCAGTGCAGCTAGTGAAGATTATTCTTTTCTTACTCAGTTTATTCACCCCTTATACCAGTGTTACAGGAAATCACGCCAGTGTTGATAGTTTGTGGATACAGGTGCAAATGAAAAGATTTCCTTTCTTTTATTTTTTTCTCTCTCTTACTTTTACACTTTTTCACGTATGAAGCAGTCATTCTGTTAGATATTACACGCTGGTGTCCTTTCAGGCTCTGAGCTCCTGGGTGTGCAGCACTAAAAACTTGGAGTCAAGCTCCAGCATTGCATATGTTTAGGTTCTTATCCTAGGGCAGAAGGACAGAGGAAATGGCACAGGAGGAAAAGAACTAACTTCACTCAATGATCTACACCTAATGCCAATCCTTTCCTTCTGCTTTGCATTGTCAGAATGGAGTAAAGTGTCTGGGGTGGGATCTGACCCTAAATATGTAACTTTGCTCACTTCCTCAGGAGGTCTTTTGTCATGAAACAAGCTGTTGAAATTATGTATCATTTTGTCTGTGCGTGTAGCCAGATACTTACAAACATAGTTTCTACATATTTCCTGATCAGCACCTTCTGATCTACAAGAAAGAGGTTACTGGTTTGGGTCGAAAAAACACTAGACAGATACACTCTTAAACATAAACACAGGATTAGTTCTTCTTCCTGGCCTTGCTTATACATTTCATGGCACACAATCTCTATCCCCTTCATATTAAAAGCACCTGTGTCTCAGCTGCCATGGCTCCCTGGATCACTGTGGACACCTGAAATCCCTTCTGTACAATGCTGCTTTCAAAACTACACTCAGTCTAAAATCAAACTCTTTCAAGATTTGAACTAGGCATAAAATACCTCATTCATCATAAAAATAAACCATAAATGATATAATAATAGAGTACATTCTTAGACAATATCTATCTATAGCCTTTTGATCACTCGGCTCAGATCCGAGTCCTCTGAAGCATCTATTCAATATTCTTTAGCACATGGCTTTTCGTTGTATCACTTTTCTCTGCCCTTAACAGGTCCTGCATGCAAAAAAGATCTTTTTTTTAAAAACAAAAATAACCATGTCTTCTGGGTATGTTCTCTTCCAAGATGTACCTAGGAGAGTAGTTGACTCAGCATCTGGTTTTCATTTCATTTAGCTTTAACTTTCAACTTGTTTCACCTGTGTGTGTCTCTTTTTATAATTCATGTGTGAACTGATTGCAGATACTGCTTGATTTAGGAGTATCTTATCTGCCAATAGGCTAGAAACTTATTTCTCCTTAAACACTTTATTTAGAAATTGCTTGCCTCGTCTTTCTACAAGACAGACTAATTTAGAGATACTTCAGTCATCTAACACTGTCAATGCATAATGCTTAGCATTTATTTTGAAAGTGTGTATGTAAAGCTCACAGCCAGAAGATCAGAAAGGAAAATGGAAACTCATAAAATCCATTTCTGCTCTCCAGTCCATTTGGTGATGAAACAAGAAAAGTATTGGTACAGAGAGCTGGCAAACTGACCTACCTCAATTCCCCTGATGATACCCATTACTTAAAGTTATTGTATACGAGCTTAGGTTTTCAGCAGCAAGTCTTCCAAAGAGGTTCCCAGAGGAAAAGGTGTTTTGATCTTACAGATGAAATTATTTTCAAGGAAACAAGATTCTCCATGGATCCCAGGTGTTCCTGGCTCCCCTTGTATGGGAATGTTAAGAGACAGCATGCTGACAATACTGCCAGAAACTTTCATGTGAAAGAGAGTTGAGAACTGCAGCAACACTAATGGACAAACTGAAATAAAGCATCTAGGCACCTACTATTTGAAACTTGAGTCAATAAACTAGGACAAGTTTTAACACATTGTCGTGGTTTAATCTGGCCGGCAGCCAATAACTGCGCAGCCGCT
>NW_009203287.1:0-1194 GCF_000690835.1 Fulmarus glacialis | reverse complement strand
CCCCCCCGCAGTGGGACGGGGAGATAATCGGAAGGGTAAGAGTGAGAAAAACTTGTGGGTTGAGATAAAGACAGTTTAATAGAACAGAAAAGGAAGGGGCGGGGGGGGATTATGGTGATGATGATAGAATATAGAAAATGAGTGATGCACAATGCAATTGCTCACCATCTGCACTGACCGATAACCCAGTAGCGATCAGTACTTCCTGGATCATGCCTACATTCATATACTGAGCATGACGTCACATGGTATGGAATACCCCGTTGGACAGCTGGGCTAACTGTCCTGACTATATTCCCTCCCATCTTGTGCACCTAGCTCGGTTGGTAGGGCATGGGAGCTGTCCTTGGACTAGCAGGGTACTTAGCAACAACTGAAAACATCAGTGTGTTATCAACATTCTTCTCATACTAAATCCAAAACACAGCACTAGGAAGAAATGTAACTCTATCCCAGCCAAAATCATCTTGGCATGACCAGAAAAAAATGCAAAGACATAGGTGATTCTTCTGCTATTCAGTTATGTCTTTCTGTAGCTCCATGAAGTATATAATAAAATCCATCTTTTATGTTATGCAAAATGGAACATTTAGGCCTCCAGCACTCAAAGGAGCAGATGTCTTCTAGGCAATTTTGTATAGCATGATTGTCCAGAAAAATGGCCATCAGTGAAATTGGCAGCTACTACCAAATATTTTCTGTCTTCTGTTTTATTAATAAGAAAAAAATGTGGTAACAAGTAATTTTATCTTATTTGTTTACAAAGTCCTTTCCTGTGATATGTTTAATTAATGACCATGTTATTTTATCAGATTAAGTTTTCTCTGTGCGCTGGTTTTGGCTGAGATAGAGTTAATTTACTTAATAGTCTAGTAGCTAGGATGAGGCTATATTGTGGATTTGTGCTGGTAACAGTGTTGATAATACAGGGTTGTTTTTGTAATTGCTAAGCAGTGCTTAGACAGAGTCAAGGCCTTTTCTGCTTCTCACACCACCCCACCAGTGAGGAGGCTGGGGTTGCACAAGAAGTTGGGAGGGGACACAGCTGGGACAGCTGACCCCAACTGACGAAAGGGATATTTCATACCATATGACGTCATGCTCAGCATATAAAGCTGGGGGAAGAAGAAAGAAGGGGGGACGTTCAGAGTTATGGCGTTTTTCTTCACAGAATCATAGAACCATAGAATCATT
>NW_009203286.1:0-7534 GCF_000690835.1 Fulmarus glacialis | reverse complement strand
AGATATTAAACAGTACCGGTCCCAGTACGCACCCCTTACCATATATAGCATCTAAAACATGGAAATGGTTTTGGTTTGGTTGAAGGCCAAAGAAATAAATTACAGTATTTCCAACTCAAGCAGTTGATGGGTTATTCCAAGTGGCAGGAGGGACAAACTGGCCCACACTTAGTGCTTACTGCAGAAGTCAGTCATCCCAGGCAGTTGTCTTCCCTGAGTAGTGAAGTTTTTCAAATTTTCTTAGTTGTTTCCCATAGCTCTGCATGCAAAGGTACAAAATAAATACCTACTTTAGTTTTTGCAATGATCCTATTGCAGCACAGATCTGTGTAAATGCCACTAATTTGATTTACTCTTACTTTACATGTATGGAAAGGGGATAGAGTAAAATCCCTTCTTACTGATCTGTGTAGCATTTAGTAATTGTGCACTTACACATCTTTAGAGAGGCTCTTTTGAAACATGCCTCAACTTGGGAACAATAATAAGAAGCAAAGGAATGGTGTTTGTAGTATGCATGGAGTCGCTCCCATAAGAATGCGCAAGCCCAGTGCCAAATGCCTCCACCCAAATATCCGAGATGTTACTAATTTGATAAGAGGCCTTTTCCTGTTTTTCACTAGCCTGTGCAGTTTCTCAAGCTATCTGTGCTCAGTTCTCACGAAGAGCATTTTTAGTGGCACAGAACATGTCTGCAGAGCGAAATGAAGGTGTAATTGCAGCACAGGTAGGTGAAACCTCACTAGAACGGATGGTCATAGCAGTGAATGTGTGGAAAATGAGCTGGCAACCAGCATGCACATATAGCTGGATGAGTATTTGGTGTGAACTGCAGAGAAGCATTTGCTTATGACAATAGTTATCAGTAAAAACATGCTGGAGCTCCAAATAACGTTGAATGGTTTGGAAAAATTGCTAGAAGGATAGATACTGAGAAGGATCTAGAGTCATCTATCTAGAAGAACAGATAAAGACAGTAAATGAAAATCAGAACTGTGTTCTTCACACAGCGATTGAAGATTCACATACAAAATCTGGAAACACATTTTTTCTCCTGCTGCTGTATCTGTCAAAGCAAACGTGTCTGTTTTTCTTCCTGACTTGTAGACACCTGCTGTGGAGGTGGCACTCGACCCTGGCACTTCAGGATGACTGAATGCAGTTGCCTGGTCTGCTTCTCTCTCGAGTAAGTCAGCCAGTGTCAGGCAGTCAGAGTTCTCACTGCCAGATTTCTTGACGCATAGTTGTCTGGGACTTGTTCATTTCATTGAGATTTATATTTTGGGGAGAAAGGGTGAAAAGAGAGGTAGTTATCACCCAATTCTGAGGAGCTCTTCCTAGAGCAAGCCAGAAAGCTTTCCTAAGTGCCTGTACTTCACAATTGTATCTTTGGGCATATGAGCTTCAGAACGATACCTTATGGTTAATATGTTTAATCTTTTAGGTGTTTTACACCTTCCGTGATTTGTTACTTTGTTTTTAAGCAACATTCTTCAGTCTGAAAAGATATACTTGGAAAAGTCAAAGACACTGGTGCTTTCTGGTACCTATTGCATTGTGTGAGTAGTGGTTATGCAAGCCATCGCTTTCCCTGGTATATTGTACCTCTACCCACTGAGTGGGGAGAAAAGCTGGAGAGGGTAAAAAGGTTATACATAGCAACTGAATTCTAACGATAAATGTGAAGCCATTCTCAGGGACAAAATTGTTCAGTCCTCTCTCTGCTCAGCTTTCTACCAGAAGAGATTGTTGCCTGGAGAATAACTTCAGGAAAAACAGGAAATAATTCTGTTGGGGTTTTTTTTGTTTTTTTTTTTTTTTGGTGGGGGTGGTGGTTTTCTTTTTTTACACTGATGTATTTCACAAATGTTCATTACTTACTTTCAGCTGGTGACAATTATTTTTCCTCTGAGTCCCAAGAGGTTTAAAGTAGGCCCTGAATTAAGAGTATGAGGAAATAGCCACTGAGAAACTGGAGTTTCAAAACTAATGTTTTTGCAAAGAAGAAAAAGAAATGTGTGTGCCCTTTAGCTGGTCTGTAACCACTGCATGATCTTTTCAGCATTCCTTTCCGTGACATGCAAAGTATTTCCCAGACTCCCATCCTGTTGTTTCTAGGAACTGTGTCAGACTGCATGCAACTTGTAAAACTAAGGCAGTAACAATGTGGCACTATAAAACACTTTCATATTCTATTTTATTGAAAGTAAACAATCCCCAGCTGACACATCCTGAGTACACAGGAAAATGGAGTAAATTAAGGAGAGTTAGGTTTCTTTTATGGTGTGTGTGTTGGGGGCGGAGGGGGAAATTATAAAGTTGCCAACCTGTGGTGCTGCACAAGTCTCCAGGTATGAGCTGCTGCTTGGAGGGCAGGGCCAGCCCTGCTGGGCTCCTAGTTGAGCTTGAGGACCACCACTGCTGCCCTGTCTGGTAACTTGTGATGGGGACATGGAAATGGTACAACTGTGCTGCTGATCCACAACAGGATCAGTATTCCTGTGTAGTGTAGAAAAAAAAGTACATCATGTTTAACTAAACTCCTCAAGAAGTTAAGATTAACAAATATCTGAATCATAGTTCAAGCAGAGCTGATGATAAACATGTTGATCTCAGCGTCTAAAGACCCACTGTTTTTAATGCTACTTTTTCTCCTGGTCCAGACAGCTTACATATTTAGAGATTTCTTCCTGATTAATATTTCTCAGCTAAGTTGATGGAGAATTCACCCACCCGTGACCTTAGTTGGGGGGTGGGGGGAACTCAGAGAAGATTTTAGTCTTAAAATAAAGCTGTGAGTATGCACCTATTTATGTACCGTTTGGGGAAGGGATGCCTGGTTTTTGACTGGGTCTAACTGTCCTGGCATAGAATGTTATTGGTGCACATTGGTAGGGTTAGCACTGTTACTGAAATGATACATACACTGTAATCATGCAGGTGTTACCTTATTTGATAAGCAAATAATAATAATAATAATAATAGTATGAGAACTGCTATACTGACCAAGACCAAACAAAAAATGTACGTGGGTGAGGAATCTGTAATAACAACTCAGTTCAGTAAGACTGTGACAACCAAGAAAGATCCCACTGCAGTGGAACCACCCCTTTTGCTAACTACTGGTTAAACTGATAAGGTTTCTTACTGCCATCTACTGTACGAATGCTTCAGGTCAGAGGGGAATAAAAATTCTGTCTCAAATAAATTGAATTACGTCTGAAAAGAGAGAGAGAAAGCAGAGCTTGATTTCTCTCTACATCTAATATTCCCTTTATTTGTCATCTTTTCAAATTCAGAAAGAATTTGGGTTTTTTTTTAATCTTTCCTATACTGAGAGTAACAACATCAGCTGTGATCAAGGGAATCATTATCCCTTTACTCTTTGCATTTTCCATCAACATCAGTTCCCCCTATATCTATGCATACAAACATAGATAATGTTTTTTAATTGCTGCTTTCCTATTTTTCTTCATTTTATCTCGCACAAATGTGAATTACAATCCTTTTTGACAATTCTAGCTTTTGTCTGTTAATCGTTTTCCATTAGATTCAACACTTTTAGATCCAGAATTCTGTAAAAAAGTTACAATCTTTAATTATTGGAATCCAGTTGGAATAATTGGAATCCATTGGATTAATGGAACATTTCATTGTTTCACAATAAATCCAAACAAAGAAAATAAAGGCGTTTTCTTACATGCTACTTCCTAAACTGTTAAAGAGCCCCTTCCTACAAACTCAACCTGCAAGCTTCAGCTTGGGTCTGTGGCAGTTGTAAATGGTATTTAATAGGATGAAAGAGTAGAGCTGCGCTCATGATTTCAGAACTGACCAGCCCTTTTTCAGGTGAATAGGTATCACTTGTTTCCTATCATTCAAACCTTAGATGTTGTTTGTTAAAAACATTACCCATTTTTTCAATTTCAATGGAAATGTTGAATTTAGGGGCACGTCACTGTAGAATTTTGCCAGATCGGTGAGCTAGAAAAGCAAATGAGATCATCATAGCAAAAATACTGAGATCAAAGTCCAAAGTACAAGCAGGAGCAGCCATAATAACATCTGTTAAACATTGCTGAGACATCAGGATCCACAAAAGCACTTGCAGAAATGGAGGAGGACTGATGGAAGTGATGAAGTTGTTTTTGAAATGCCTGTAGATTTTTTTTTTTTAAGAGAGTCATGTTTTAGGAAATACTGATGAAGCCTCACGATTTCCAGATACCTGATGTTTCCACATACTGCTGACCACCAGCAGCACAATGAGCACCTTTTGATGGTGGCCTACACCACTGCAGAACAGTATAAAAGCTACTGCCCACCTTGTTGTTGTTCCCCAGCTGACACAGTAACAGTGTTATGAAAAAGCCGGTGAACGCAGTAGCGTACAATTACAAAAGCAAGATGACTGGGAAGATACATAAGCACTTTGTTTTAAGGTCTTGTGTTGTTGAGCCCTTGGTGTTTGTCTTGCTCAAAGGCTAGAAAGCCTTAAAGGATTCTTCATGGTGAGACGCTAAGGCTGGCCTGCACTGAGGTGGGTGAGCACAGCCCTGCTTTGCTGAGAGACCCATTGTGTTGCGCCATTCTTTATCATCCGAATAAGGCATATCTCTTCATACAGGCTTTTCAAATCTGGTAAGTACAACTTGGCAAGGAGGCAGAGCAGAGGAAAAGTCAGCTGCTTTAGTGCTAAACCATGTGGAATTTTTCCACCATGCCAGAGGGGTCTGCAAATGGACTTTTCTGGCTGTGTTACATAAGCAAGATGGATTACAGCTGAGAGTCTGTGCCTATACTTCTAAATGACTGATGGACGAGGATAGAAGAAAAACGTTGGATTTTTTTGTTAAATTTAGAATTGGATTAGCCTAGTGCTTGCTGTCCTCATTTTCTATTGCCATCAGTGGGAGCAGAAAATTCTCAAAACCTTATAAGCCTGATATCTCGACTCAAAGTTAACACAAACAGCAGCTTAGAGGAAAATACAACAGATAACAGCAGGCCATGTTGTGCTACTGGATTTAACACAAAGCTCTTCATTAAGGCAATCAGAGAAAAATGGCAAGATCCATTTCTGGCTTAGGCCCATTCAAAAGTGTGATGCTAAAGAGTGTTCCTACTGAGCAGGTTAGTGTAAGAATGCAGAGAATCCTGCTGCAAAATGCTTCCAGAGGCAGTTTAACCCAGGGAAAATGAGTTATGAGAAAGTAAACACAGCATCTTGTACCAGTTGGGTATGAAGTTGTACTGTGATAAGCAACAGAGTTTTATTGAGAAAATACTAATGAGAAATAAATGCCTGCAGTGAAAAGTGTAGCATCTGGTCTGCATTTGACTTCATGCCTGAAAGCTATTTGGCCTGACTTCATGCCAAATCCTGCAGTTTTTGAGATCATTGGACATGAAGGAGATTGAACTCCCTACGTTAGCATCTCAAAATTTTCTCCTAGCAGAGCGTATATGGAATTCTAAAAGGAGAGAATCCCCACTTTTGCTCACAAGTACAGCTCATTTTTTTGCATTTTTTTAAGCTGTTGTATTCTCTGTCAACATGTATAACATTTATGGAGTCGCCGTTATTAAAGGTTGTTAGCTGTTGTTCAAGAATCCTTCAACATGTATACATTGGGTTTTAAGTCATCGTCTAAATACCCTAGAAAATCTCCAACAAAGAAATGGCAGACCCCTGCACAAGCTGTCAAACTGGACACTGTGGGCTTTCTGCACAAGGAGCTTTCTGCATTGCTAAGGAATGATACCTCCTGGTCAATCTATTTGTGATTTGCAGGGTTTAAGGTCCTTAGAACAGTCCAGTGTAAGGCATTCCCTTGAGAGAACTGACTTTGAACAATTAAAAAGAAAGGCTACTATGAACACTTCTCAACTGTTCAGATGCCATTGCATTCTCCATTGTTATAGTTTATCTGTCCAATCAATTGACAGAGACTAGCCAATTAGAAAATTTAGTTTATTAACTATGAACACTTCTCAACTGTTCAGATGCCATTGCATTCTCCATGGTATGCCAAGGGTTCTGCTGCTTTTGGTATTGCCTCTAAAATATTCTACTCATCTTGGACCATGGTGTGTTTAGTTCATATAAACTAGTCCCACCCTGCCCTCCCCTCTTGCACTTGGACTATTGGACTAGGTAGTCTGAAATCCAAAAGAAGAGCAATAAGAGTGCTAAAAAAAAGACTGAAATGAACTGTTAATGAGCGCTTTTTTTAACCTTCTTTGGACCTAACATCATCTCTAGCATCATTGCAATTAGTAATTTCACAGCAATGACATATAGGAAGGGCATGACTGAGTATCTTCATATTAATGAAGATATTTTGATGCTCCAGTTAGATATGTGGACTAACAATTCCACTGACAGCATTGAGTGGCTCTGGATTTGCCTTTGCACTAGGCACATACAATCTCTTTAATTGTCATAAAAGGCTGATGAGAGGATCCCAAGTCTGCAGACTCATCTGCTTTGCAAAGCTCACACGAGTCCTGGTCCCTGTGGGTATTGGACGTATCCTTGGATGGGACTTGGATCTAGCTGACATGCTGCCTACCTGTCAATCCGAATCTGCTGATGCACGGAAAATCCTTCTTTCCTTCTACCTTCTTGAGTAATATTATCACTATTTGGTCACACTTCGGTCTCTTTAGCTCACTGCTCAGTCAACATTCAAATAATTAAAGAGAGCTATTAAAAGTTTATTGGAAACCAAATATGTGGAAAGTTTTGAGATAGTTTAAAAGCATCAACTGGAGGGCATTGTCATGTCTCTGTAGTCTCTGTCTAAAGAGAGCAGCTACATGGAAAAATTATTTCTGTGGGCAAATGCTTGCTCTGCCATTGGCACTGCTCTAGGCTGAAACCTGACTCTAAAACCAGTGTTGGAAAATTCAATGTTTGTAGGTAATTCCTCACTAATCTAGATCAAATATGCTCATCTTGCAGTTAAAAGGTTTTATCTTGGTGTTCGCCTAGCTCACCCTGCTTTACTTCTGCCTGGCATACATTTAGCAGCAGGCTTTTTTCATTTGATCTTGCAGTCATTTGCTGTGGAGTGCAGAGTTAAGATCAGAAATTATGTCGTGGCTTGAAGTATCCTTCATCTTCTCTCTATCCTTTTCTTACACATCAGTGCAATGAAAGCGTTGGTTAAAACCAGCTTATTCTGCCAGAGCCGCGTTGGTGCCGGCAGGAGTTACAAACTTGCTGCCATCAGGAGAAGGGTGGGCGGTGCTGAGCTCGCTGCGGGACGGGCGGGGGCGCCGGTTGCCCGGCAGAGAGGAACCGTGCTTGGAAATCTTTGTTTCAGGATTCTTTCTTTCCAAGGATTTGGGAAGGATTCACAGGGATTTGACTCGCGTTGCCAAATACTGCCTGTAGCTGCGTTTGGACACACGAGTGGCTTTTGGTGGTTTACAGCAAACCAGCTCTAAATCGCCTTCGCCAGCCAGACGTGAGGAGCCCCGGGGAAGTGGCCCGACTGCTGGGGCGGGGCCCGCGGCCGCCCCGGCT
>NW_009203285.1:0-27676 GCF_000690835.1 Fulmarus glacialis | reverse complement strand
TCTCCTCACAGAGACCCCTGCAGCCCCCCGGCAGCACCTGGGCACACAAACCTGATACAAGTCCCTACTTCAGCCTAACTAATAACCCTCATCGCTTAACTCATTACTATTTCTGCTTCTCTAGAAGGCTGAGATGAACATAAGATGTGTCTCTTGGTGACAAAGCTCCCCTTCCTTTCCCACCACACCTTCGTGTGGTTTTGTTTCAGCTCCTGCCCAGACGCTGGTCCAGGACCCTTGGAAAGCCTACAAAGGAGGCTAAACAAACCTGTGATATTTCAATGCAATGGGGTAGATTTTCTGTAGACAAGGGTCTCTACATGAAACGCTCCACCAGCAGCCCACAGGCGCTTATACCCAGATGAACAGAGAAAGCTGACTTCAACCTGAGGAGAGGTGAGATCTTTTCCTGTGGCTTCCTAAGCCAGCGTCTTTTCTTTAAAACTAATTTTCTGCCTATTTTTATTTCCATTCTGTCATGTTAAATTTAGGTATCAAATTTTAAGGAAAGAATCACAGATTTTTAAGGGAAAACATTCCGTACAAAATACAGAAGAGGAAATTGAAAAATCTCCATTTCCATTAAAGGGTGATGCTATTTTTTTTTTTACTTCATCTGAATAAGAGTTAATGGTTCAGGCGCTTTCCCTGCGTATCTTAACATTTAGCAATGAAGTCTGTATAAAAGACGCTACAAATAATGCAGAGCTGTAGGGCATCCTCACTCTCCTGCAGCAGCATCGCAGAGGAGATAATGGCAAAAGAGGCATTTGTGCCTAACTAGGACGAGACATTAGCTCTGCTATTTAAAAAGTTTAAACTTGGGTTCACACAGGTCTGAAGATCTCCCGATAGGTCCCAACAGAACAGTAATATTTTCAGCTGGTCTGAACATTAATCTTCATGATGAACAAGGGGATAATAGCCTCTCCTATTATACTCAAGGGACAAATATAAGACCTGAAACTAAAGACGGAAAATTTTTCCCGTGTCTCTCAGGCCCTATTCTGCGAATGGTTCCTCTTTTGAGTGATTTCACTGAATACTTGGGCAGTACAGAGTTATAATTCTTTTTTCCATGGGAGTGCAGATTTGCAGAAAGAAGTCTTGAATTTATACATTTGTTTCTAAGAGGCTGGAGATATTCTTATATTGAAGGAAGTAGGTTAGGATCTTGGATGCCAATTTTCCTTTTCAGAGTAGGTTCAGTATTTATAGCAGCCTGAATAATGTCAGCCTACACCCATTACAGAATCTATTTTATTTTTCCACACTGTCCTCTAGACCATATAAATTTAGCCATGCACTTAAAAAGAAATGAAGCATGATTTCTTAAACTGGAGGCGCTTGTGAAGCTGTAAACATTTTATGCTCACATTTAATTTGCACAAAATATTGAGCTTTAATTGTTTAGTGCTTAGTTGTTCAGTTGTTTAAAATGGGTTCTTTAGGCAGTTTCAAGAGGCCATCCCCTGAGTCTCCTCCTTAGCAGTGACAAAGACAAATTAAAAGGGGTTTTGGGGGTTTATCCTTTTTAAACAAACAAACAAACAATGCATTCTCCAGAAATCCCACTCTGCTTCTGCCTTTTTTCTTTACATTATCTTCATAGACCAAATACAAGCCGCAGTAGAGTATACAAGGATTACGTAAGAAAATTTCTCAGTATGTGATGCACTGTGTTCTTGCACATACCCATTTTGCATGAAATTATTCTAACACAAAGATATTCGGTGTGTCTTGATGCCCACAGCAACAGTGGAACAGGCAGACTGCCTGCTTCCTTCACATGAAATTAGGGTGTTTCTCTTTGGGAACTGGCAAGTTCTGATATCCTGTATTACAAGAAATGTACTTTGCCATACCTTTACAATGAGAAGCCTTAAAATAATTCAACAGTAGGAAAGATGGGTTAGATACTCATTCCTTTAAGGTGAATTTGGACCTTACAGTCAAAACAGTCAGCACTCAAGGTTATGTCTGTACACCCTATAGGAGGGATTTACTCCTGTTGAAAGGTATTATGAAATTCTACATTTTAGAAGTGGGAATTAACAGGAAACACTTTAGATCCATTTGTTTCTTTCTGACAGGAAAGGTTTATGAAGAGGATTACTATTAATAACACATGAAAATCTTTTGATATAGCACTTGACAGTATAGAAACCTTTTCATTACATGTATTTAACTTCCCCTAAAATATATCTCATTTGCGTTTTCTATTCTCCTTCTGTGACGCACTAAGAAGAAAAACAGTGCCACCAAAACTGAACAAGTTCATTCTTAGCCCTGCCTCCTATATGGAATTTGGAGATAGAGCTGCAAACTTCAGGGTCCTTGTAAAAGCTTCACACTCCAGCTCCATGCCAGCTTTGGTGTCTTCCAGACTGCCTCTCCCGCTGTTTATGGTATTTAGTTACTTCCCTGTTCCCAAATCCTGGTAATGGCCTCTCCTCATTCCTAGACTTTCCTTTAGAAGTCTTTCCTGCTACTGTTCTGGGTCCCCAAAAGTTTTCAGAAGTGAAAACAAGTAGTGATCCGGCATGAAATTACCAACTACTAATGTGAGCAGCAAAATTACGATTTAGTCAGGAACTGAAGCTGATATATTTACTGTTACAAAAATGTCACGTCATCAGGAATAACCTCAACTGATCGTAAAACCAAAGCTAAGCGAAACAGAGCTCGGTACTTTCAATAATTACACCCTTTCTACATGGGAGTGCTCTATATGTAAAAAAATACTCTCTTCTAAAGTATTTTCTGATTTTCATTTTAAGAGTATTTTCTGTCTTCCTTTAGGGTCTTTTTCTTCATGTAAAGACAAACCAGAGAGTGCTTAATAAGCTGTTTGAACACTGCATAGCTGAAGGTGGTACATGAACATCACTTCATTGTCTTCTCTTCAGCACTTTATAAACACAGGACTTCACTAACATTATATTTAGTTTAGCCTCCCTCAACAGAAAAGAAAGTGGACTGGTTTGACACTTTCTTTAAAAGGGCAAAGAGAAGAATGCTTGCATTCACTTAAAAGAAGTAATATCCTAGACTGCTGACAGATTGAACCTTTAAAGTGTAATTTTAAAATGAAAATGTTACTATAGTATCCCTTTACTGCAAAGTGTTTTTAGGAAGAGTTGGTTTGGATTTTTTCACTTTTTCATATTGACACTGATGCTTTTATCAATTTAAACACACTAACATTAAACCACTAAAAGGCCTGTAGGTTTCAATAAAATTCATTTTTTATATCTTCAGCCCATATAACCAAATGAGCTGCTTTACCATTTTTTAAGCAGAAAAGATAATAAAGTTAAATGAAAAGTCCCAGAGCTTAGTTTTAAGACTAAATGGTATTTTAGATGAAACAGTTTAAGAAAGCAGAGTTTGTAACTCTGAGATAAAGATAATGGCTTAAATCTATCTTTACATTATGAGGATTCTTCTTGGAGCTGCATAATTGATAAACACACTTCCACTTCTCACTGGCGTGAGCTGCTATGAGCTGCCTGCGAGTCAGACCAGGGACACTGTTACGGAAAGAGCACTTGATGAAGATTGGGAGTTGGAGGATCATCCCCAACTGTACCACTAGTATGCTGGGAGACTGTGGACAAGTTGCTTCTGTACTTCTGCTTTCCGATCTGCAAATTGAAGATAATAATGTTCACTTTTAATGCAAGATCTGTTGATCTCTAAGTAAGAGATATTGTAAGCATGCTTATCATTTTGCCAGTTAAGTTGGTTTCTTGAAATAGCTTGTGTTACATGAGAGAAAATTAAGAACAGAACGTAGTACCAGACAGAAATTACTGTACATAAGTTTACTTGAAGTTCTTGTAGAAAGTAAAGTACTCACATAACCACAGAATGGATAAAATAGTGATTAAAGCAGTAGAGCAAAATGTGCGCACCTCAGTGTTCAACAGACCATAAACAACGTAAAAGAAACACATGGCAGAAATAAAGATAAAGTTATTAAAGACATTAAAAAAAAATCACATAGGGCCAGGAAGGTATACTGCCAGAAAATGTGTGTGTTTATATACATACGTGCACGTGCATGTCTGTGCATGCATACTCACAGTCATGCAGAAAGAGAAAGAGAAATATCTAACAGCCTTTAGGCTGGAAGGAAACTTCAGGAGCCAGATTCTGTTGGTGGTACTTCACTGCTTCACCCATCCAATACAATGCAATTCACAAATGAATTAGGGCTGTGGAGAGGGAAAATTAAGACTGATTCTAGCTTGCACATATAAAGGGTACTGCTTGTTCTAACACTCACTGCAGTCTGTAATTATAAATTAGGTGACTTAGATATCACAAAATTACCCCAATGCTGCTTTCTGCATGACTTGGCTATGCAACCAAAATATGCATGAATGAATGACCCTGAGGATCCAGAAACTATTCTAAGAGTTCTTATTTGACACATAGGGAAAAAGCAGTGATGAATTTGGCTGATTATTCTAGAAGACAGAATTACTGCTGTTTATATTGAACAAGGAGTTCAAGAACTAACAAGGTGTTTTTTCTCCCAGATTTGTGCCTCAGTTGACTGTCAACTCCAAATGCATCTTTCCTTGTGGTAAAGGCATTTCTAAGGCCTCTTCTCAAACTGAATTCTCCAACAACCAGTAAAATCTAAACTAACTTTGCAGCTTTCTCTCCAGTGGGGGCACTGAGTGTCTATCTCACCTTCACTCCCACTCAGGTGACACCTAAGAAAGCTGTTCAACATGATTATCTTTCAGTACTCTATTCCTCTGTTCAAAAGTTACTTGTTCAAAAGCTATTTGGGTGAGCAGGAAGGAAGAGAAGGAGGAGGATAGAGATGAAGAGACATGGAAAGTAAATTACACAAACTTAATTCCTTTGGAATAAAATATTGCCCCCACACGTTCATGTGAGCTCAAAAACCTCCTCGACATAGAACTTCCATAAAGGTGACTGATAGATCAGAGTAGAAATTTTATCCGTACAGTATAGCAGATAAATGATAACTTATTCTCTAACCAACGGAGGAACATCTGTTTCAAATACCTCAGCTCCTCACAGTTGAATTTCATCCAGACAAACTATGTCACAGGATTGTGGATCCATGGCATACATTGAATGTAATTAATTTCCTAGCTTAACATATTGCTACCCAGAAAGAGCAGCAAACACAGCATGACTGTGGTATCAATTTTTTTTAAGATACTAAAGACATACTTTCCTTGTTTAGTAACTTCAACTATAAATCATGGGGAAACAGATTTGTAGTGTCTTTTTGTCATATTCCTCTTTGACAAGTGCTCTGGATAGGCCAGACAGAGTGGGTAAAAATCAAAGCTAGAGACACATATTTCTCCTGGAACCAGGAAGACATATTCTACCTAGTTAATAATCTCAGTTAAAAGGAAAGCTTTTATGATATTTTTTCCAGAAGGAAAAAAATCCCACATTGTGATATGCAAGTTTGTACTTCAGGCCAAAAATGCAAATGCAGATGAACAACCCCTTCTCTATCCACCTCTGTTTTTCAGACCCTGGACTTTCCTTTCTTCTCAGCTGTATGTACCTCCCAGGTGACCACAGAATTCAATGGCAGCTTTCTTTCTTCTCTGAAGAAATTTGCATTCTCCTCAAAGATTTTAGAACTATGGCTTGAACAGTCTGTTTTCTCACCACTTGACATTTTTTATGCCAGAGCGTTACCCATAAAGATGCCTAAATTAAGTGCAAATTTAGGTATTTAAAGAGGCTGGAGTTTCAGAGGAGCCAAGTGGTTGCATCCATATACTGAGGCCAGTATATGGTGCAAGTGCTCAGAATCTCTATGTTATTGGGGGACCAGGCATCAAGCTAAGCACTGCATTATCAGGACATCCAGAAGAATCACAAAGCCTCCTACTAACGAATTGTACCTAATGCTTCTGAACAAAGGGCAAATTGGAACCCAAACTAGTAATTTATATAGTTGTGATACAGTTTTGGGTTCCATTTGCTTAAGTTTCACATATTATTTGCCTAAGTTGAATCAATGACTTCTTGGAACTCCTTATGTCAGAAAATGCAGAAGACTAAAACCAGAAATGCATCTTACTATGTTTTATGGAACAGACACTGCAAGCAAGAAGCAGCTAGGATTTAATGAACATGGTACTCAGTTTTAGTAAACAGATCTGTGTTACTTCTTCATCTCTGAAAAACTCAGATTTAAAGCACATCTTACATATAACAGCATGAAAATATAACTGAACTGAAATCTTAGGTTTAGTGCATTGGCATGAACTCCACACAATTACTGCAATTACACTCTGGCTTGTACTTTACAAAATATCATCAAGGATTACAATGCAGTATCCTTTAGCCAACTTAACAGGGCTTTACCCAGGAGAGTGATCAAAGAATTCAAAGTTTTACAAATAGGCTACTTACTGTTGAAACACATCTGTAGTCATGTTCCCATTGCTCTTATTTTAACCACACATTCATTATTCATTATAAAACCTCTTGTGATAGCTTAAAAAAAATCCCCCTATAGCAATAGCTGGGATTTTATAATGAACCGAATCCAGGAAACACTTAAGTTCTCCTTCATTCTAAGGGTAATTCTGTTAAGAGGGGAGGACCTTACGTGCCAAAGTCAAAACAAATCCTACGCATAGATGGCTCCTCTGTTCAACGGCACTTATTATCATTCATGTCCTAGATGGCAAGACACCCCTCTGTGCTCTTGTGATGATAAATTATAGGGGTAAAAAAAATAAACTATCATATAAAGAGTTTCCTGGCTCACAGCGAGACAGATAAGAGAAGTGTATGGAGAAATCCTCCCATCTCTGCCTATACTGATGGGGAAAAAAACCTGATGAACAACAGTATGTATTGAGGGCAGCAAGAGGAGACACAATTGCAGATGGGCATTGTGTGACAGCACTCTGAAATGTCCCATGGACATATATTTCCTTTAGAAGATCAAGACATTTCAAAATAGCTTAAGCAAAAACTGGTTAATTATTTATCAGCCTGGAGTAAGGAGAGAAGGAGGAGGGAGTGGTATTGGCATTTCAATCGCTTGCTGCTTTTTTGGAGTACAGTGATCTCAGGAAGTCAGGCAACTTTCCTATCCTGCTACAATGAAAACGGCAAAAGAGGAGGTTTACACATCTCCTTCCATCTTGTGCTATTGTTTTCATTTTCTTACATGAGTCTTGCCCTCACTGTTGGTAAGAGCATGCAGCAGCTGTTTCCTCTCAATTCCTTTCACCCGTAGGTACAGAGTGGAAGAGAGAGCTCAGCCCTTACGAACAACTGCTCCATGGGGAGGAAAGGGCAGCCATCCCAAGAGCACATCTGCCATTGACTCATCATGCTGGAAATTCCCAAGAAATTTTAACTTCGCATCTCAGAGAGACGAAACAAGTGGGCCTCTGAAACCAAACTGTGAAAGGGAAGCGGGAACATTGCCTCTTCGCTTTTCCAAGGAAATGAGCAGCTGACAACTCCATATGGCTCCTTTTAAGTTTAGTGCACTGCTTGCTCTGCAAAGGTTCCCTTTGATTCCAGGGGAACCTTTTGCAGAAGGAGGTATTGCTTACCATATGTAATGTTGGCAGGATAAGATTCCCGCTCCCATCTCACCTTTGGGAGGGGAGAGAAAGGAGATGAACATCAAGGCTCAGTGTGCCAAGACTTGAAAATATATTTACATGCCGAAGTGGACTCTTGCTTTGAACACCAGCCACAACAGCTCTTCTGCGCTTTAGGTAGTTCATTAACAGAAATCAATACAAGCTGCCTTTTAAGAAAGCCAACACTTGTTCACTGACACGCTGTGTAATTCCTTTTAGCAGAAGCATCAATGCTTACAAGGTGTGCAGTAAATTATGGCAAAACCGCAGAATGGCAAGGCTACAGAAAATACTGTTTCATTTCAGTGCAAACTTAATACGTAAACCTAAATACATTGAGAGGAGGAGTAATTACTAAGATCCGGAGACAAAAGATGTGTTGCCTTTACCTGGAGGCCCTTCTTCTCTATCTTTTTCTGGAGTATCTGAAGGCACTTGGTGAAATCTGTGAGGTCCTGATCCATGGTCTCAATTAACTCACATCCCTAGTGAAGAAGCAGCAAAACGGAGAGAAAAAAAAAATGTCAGTCATCTTTCAATTTCGAGAACTAATGCTGTCTTTGGTGAAATTAACTGCAGTCAACAACTCTTAAAGTCTCTGCATGGAGATGCAGAATTAAGTAAAAGACTATTACCCTTACAGAGCCCAAAGACTGTAGGGCCCAGGTGAACAAATTATTATGAAACAGTGGTTTGATAGGCACAGGGATAGATATTCATAACCCATCGAGTACATTTGTGAGTTTGGATAAACATGTTCTACGATGCTTTGCTGGATGGTTAAGTTCTGGTGTAGTGAGCCCTGGGTGATCCGTAACTTCCAGGATCAGGTTCCAGGAAAATGAGTGTCCTCTCCGGTGCTACGGTTCCTACGTTTCTGCTACATATATTCAAATGTGTATAAATGTAAGCATACAAAAGTGTTCAAGCTTCCCGAAACCAGTGCAGTTGTACTAGTTAATTTGCAGTGATACAACAACAATTTCCTTGCAGTGGGGTAATATGGATGAGAGCATGTTAAAGTGGAAAAGAGCGGGAGTTCAGATTTCTTAATTGAGAGCTAAAGCAATTCCTAAGCCTCTGATAAAAAGCTGAGTAAGAAAAAGTAGAGTATATCTACCACATAAAGTCACTATTCAAAGAGGTTTCAAGGATACAAAATACCCAATACAGCATCATAAATTAAAATAAGAACCATACATGCTGGATTTAGAGGTTCCCTCTCCTACCACTTCAAGGTCCCCTTAAAAGCCTCCTAGCTTTGTCTTTATCTGACAGATTTTATGTTTCTGCTATACACAATAACAACCAATAAGAGAAAAACATTCAGACTACAGAATCTTTGTATGCGTGCCTGTGTGTATAAAGTACATTATTTTGTTATGTCAGAAAAAAAACCCAAAATGTTAAAGTTGCCTCTACCTTAGTGGTAAAAATAAAGGTACAGAAGACAAAATTTCCCAGATCACTGCACGGATGGAGTTTAGTGGATTGCATGCAACAAAATAATGAGCCTCCAATAGGAAGACATACACTATCGCTGAAATACTTCCCCGCACAGCCAGAATGTATATAGAACCAAACAAAACCATCATGCAGTAGGGGATTTGGATGAAATGGAAGAGATTAGGGAGGAGATAACGGTATGCTTTTTGTTATACCTCTTCTCCCTCCTCAAAAGCTTCTGAAAGGAAACCTGGTCAAACGCGGTAGCCTTTCTGATACCTGATACTGCTCTAAATACCTTTTCAAGTAGTAATAACAGACTCGCCGAGGTGAAGCATCATACAGCAGCAACAGCACATATAATCAAAGACCTCCCTTGCAGAAGCGATGCTGCTGCCACCATGAAGAGGCTAGGGAAAATGCAGCTGGAGCCTGGACTCAGTGCTAAGCGTCAAACAATTTGAAGAGCTGCCATGTCTCCGCTCTTCACCAGGAAAGGCCGAAATGTAAAATTGTCAGGGGGAGAAGGGACACAAGCCATCTGGAGTCTGTAATAAACATGTGAGTTGTGCAACACCAGTCAGAGACACCAAGGGAGCCCAAGAAAGGTATAGGGATGTTCAGGCCCACCCAGAAAGCTCACAATTGGATCTGAAAACTACTGAAGTGAACTTGTTAATCATCAAAGCCACTCTAAATGAAAAGATGCCTCATTCACTAAGAACGGGGTGCTCTCAGACAGTCTAGTTATTGGCATTGATAGCGGCAAGAGAGACCAAGCTGTGAGAAACTGTGAACAGACAGAACCTCCCCAGTCTTTCACAATCAGCCTTTGAACAGCATGAGAATGTGACAGATGAGGACTAAATCAACGGCAGGGACAGCTACTGCTGAGCATGGGAGAAGAGACAGTACCTGAGTTACCAGCTCTTAAATTAGCAGAAGAGAAGGAAGGTCTTTTATCTTTTGCCAGGGCCATTCTTTGGCTTCCCAGCGCTGGCAGAAGTGTTTTATAGGTACCGATTTATAAATAAAAGATTTAGCCCCCACTCTCCCCCAGCACTTTGAAATACTCCTTCCTGCAGTTACTAACAAGCCTGATCTCCTCCTTGGACAGTCAGGTTTTGGCAGCTGCAGGTAGGCTGCAATTCTGCTTTCCACCCAGGGAAGCCCAAATTGTCTGGGGTTTTTTTTTTTTTTAAAGTGATGATCTACAACAGCTTAAATTATTTTATTATTTTATGCTTTCTACTATTAAAAACGTTTCACTTGACGTTAGTTCTTGTCTAGCTTCTCAGGATGTTCTTTGATAGGAAAAATATTTCAGAGCAACTACAAGGTACTACCAAGGCAAGATAATGTCAGCATGGTGCATTGGAGCACAATAGGTCATTTACCGCAGCTCCAGAAGAAAGCTGTGATGCACCACACATAGTAGACATCCTATGTTCAGCCCTGCTACTGTCTTTTGCACATATTCACAATAAAAGGCCTCAAATACACATCAGAGAAATGCAATCTAAATGTGTAAATGGGATGTCAAATGCACAATTCATTAAAGGCAGGTTACTGTACCCGTGATACTGATACCAAGAGAGTACTGTGGCAGCAGTATCTAGAAAAGAAACTGGCTTAACTGTATCCTGAAACTATTGCCTGCACTGCACCTTTGACACTTTATACAAGTACTGCTGTAGATCATACTGAAATATGTTGACAGTGTGCCACCATTAAAGCCACCACTTCCTTCAAATTAAACTGTGATTTCTCATCCTCTTTCCACATCAAGCAGATAACCAGTTCTGGAATTGGCAGAGATTTTAGATCTGCTCCTTTTGCCACAATGGCAAAGAGACTGCTATGGTCAGACCGTACTGGCGAAGAGGACAGGCAGCAGCAGTCGCATCTTCCTCCGCCCTCTTCACAGCCTTGCTGGAATTAATGTCTGTGCAGTTCATGTTCACTGACGGTAAGAGAGTTTTAGATAAATCTGTTGTTCCTGACATATCAAATCCAATATTTTATACCACAGAATTGGATGACAATTCAAATGCAGTTCTTGTCAACCTTCACTGTATTATTCCCAAATGACAAAAATCTTCAAGACAAAGCTTTCCAATGCAGCCAGGGTTTAATGAAAGGACAGTATAACAATTGCAAGATAGGCAATAACGCTTGTAGTTTTATAGATACCTGCTCAACTTAATAACATTAACCTTTGGTAAGAAAGTTAAAAAGCCAAACGAATTTAACATTAGGAAAGGTTAGAAAAATCAATACCACACAGCAGGAAAGAAAACAATAGATTGCATCTGATGACGATGTAGCTTTGCTGAATGATAGGATGAGGCACACAGAATTAGGCTTTGGCTGTTCTGTCTTATTATAGCAGTTATGGGAGGCACATTGCTAAAGAAGGAGGAGTATGCCAGACACACATAATAGGATTACTGAACCCTATATTTCAGACAGACGCTGAAATCAGACAGGCACTGAAATGTCAATCTGAACATCTCAGCATTTCTCCCAGTTTTAGAAATACAGCATGTTGTGTGTTTGAAGAAAGCAGTGTGCAGGTGTCCACTCCCCCATGCCTTATTAATCTCTTATTAAAAGAAAGTCATGTTTGTTCTTTCTCTAATCTTTCTGAGCATGAGAATATAATTAGGACAGAATACATAAAATATCCTAATTTGTACTCTATCTCCAAGACCCTCCTACAGCAAGCCATTTGGGTCTATCTTTTGAAGCCTGTGTCTGTCTGTGCTCACTGAGTGCACCAGTGACGTCCAGTTTGGTCTTTTAACAATTCCGGTTACCCTGAGGCTCAATTTTGAGGTATTAATCTCAACACAGATGCACTGATGTATAGTGTTAATGGCAGACACAGGAAAAACCATATATCCTCAAGCTAAAAGAGACGAAGGGAGACAGCTTATAGAGCCTCTCAAAACCACAGCACAGACAAATAAAGTTTAAGAGACCTATGTAAATTAAATGGTATTTCGAAACACCCTCTTTCCCCTAGAACTCACCTGCCCTCTCACCTGCCCAAACAGTAATGCACCCAGTCAATCCAATACCTCACAGACCAACTGAGTAAGAGCTATAGATTCACAGAACTATTTCAGTTGAAAGGGACTTTTCAAAGTCATTTGGTCCAACCTCTCGCTCAGAGTAGGTTAGATTGCTCACGGCCCTTTCCAGTCTAGGTTGAGCATCTCCCAGGATGGAGACTCCACAACTTCTCTGGACAATCTCTTCCAGTGCTTGACCTCTCTTGTGGTGAAATTTTCTTTCCCAGTGTCAAACTGGGATCTCCTGTATTGCAAATTGTGGTGTTGCTTCTTTTGCTATCCCTGCTCACCTTAAAGAAGAGCCTGGTTTTGTCTCCTCTCTGCCCTCCCACTAGGAGCTTGAAGACAGCAGTATGATCCCCCATTCACCTTTTCTTTTGGAAGCTGAACAAACCAGTTTCCCTCAGCCTTTTCTCACGCATCATGTGCTCTACACTTCCCTAACATGCATTTCCCTTACTTGTGCTATATTGGCATGCAATATTTCTCAGAGAGCCTGAAGAGATCAACTAGCAGCAAAGAATTAGAGGGTTCTCTCTTCTTTTTAATGTAAATTTCTGGCCCAAGGGAATTTCAGTCGTTTCGCCCCTCTGGTATCCTCTTCCACTTTTGTCTGCTCAGAGAATAACCCCAAAACTCCACATTCTTCATATACTAGCTGCAGTCACCTGAATGTTTTGAACCCCCAAACAGTTTCATACCCAAATATGCAGACAAGTATTTACACTCTGAATTGGACTCAGCGCAGCTGATACTGAAAAACAACTGTAGGAAAAAGCATACATGAGTCCAAGCAAAGTGCTGCTCTAGACCAGGCATCGATGAACAGAAAGGGACCACAGGATCTGACTGCAGGTCTTGGACCAGCCTAGCAAAGAAGATGAACATGTGGATGCATAATCAAACAAGTTGAACAGATGACAGACATTATGTTCTACCACCTTGTCTATAATAGGACGGTGATGTTGTGAGACCAGAGCATTCAATCAGTATCAGAAAGAAAACTAGTTTAGGAAACATTTCTTGCATAGATGGCAGTCACCCAGACTGCAGTCATCTTTATTGTTGGCCCAGTGTTTCCAAGTCTAGCATAGGATAAAGATGGAGCAGGCTAGAATGTCACATGAGGTTTCTGAAAACATAGAAAGAGACAGGATTGGAGAAAGACAGACAGAACAAAAACATTTAGCTTGAGGTACTGATAGGCATAAAGCTGCATAGATTTCCTACAAGCTGTAAGTTACTGGAGACTGATGTAGTAAGATGGCACCCAAACCACGGAGCTGATTCATCTCTGTGAATTACAAACCAGCAGGAAATCACTGAATTGAATCCTTTCGCATTTTAGGAGTAGGATGCAAGTATGGAAGGCAAAGCAGTTAAGTTCACTGATTTCTTTCGGGAGTTTCAAATACTGTTGAACAACAAGTATTGAACAGCTTCTCTTCTGATCAGCTTAATTGTATGAATTGCCTTTTGATTTTTGTAGTAGAGAACAAAACAAGTATGTGTAACTGGTGAAAATTATTTTGGATATTTAAATAGCCAAAAATACATAATTAAGTGAAATGCATTTTCTTTCAGTTTTTGGACTGAAATTTGGCTGACTGCTTGGCATCAGCACAAAGCTAACACTGTACAGATTGCTTGGCCCTCAGTTCTGGGGTGGATGATGTTTTGCCTTGTCCAATTGCACATTAAGTGGCGCTGCCATTCAGATTAACTAAAAGAATTTATTAATCATGTTGAAGCATATGCACTGGAAGCCAAATAACTCAAATCCACACTCAAGTGAAAGCCCCATTACTGAAAAACAAACCAAGAATGTTCGGTTTTGACCATCACTTCTAACCTTATATAACACCACTTGATTTATTAAACAAGTAGTATCTGGTGGCAGGAAACAAAACCAGTAAATATATGTAAACATATGCACACCTCCGCAAACCAAAAGCTACATGAACTTGTCAAATTTGACAAGCGTTAAAAAAAAAGAAGAGCTCTGTAGTTGAAACTTTGACTGCAACAGCTGCAGCCTCTCCTCCCTTCCCCTATTTCTATTTTGATACGGTCTTTTTCAAAGTAAATAAAATGTTTCTTGTTTTTGTTTTTAATGAGGCAGCATGTGGCTTCTGGTGGAGGATAGCTTTTTTATACCATACATTTGATGTTGAGATAACAGCAATGAAAGAGTTCTTCTGCATTAATTATGTTGCCTCCTTTCAAAAGAAAAGTCTATTGTTCATTAAATCATGTCAATTACTTAAAATGAACAAAATATGAGTCTGTTTAGTTGGTATTTGACCAATACCAAAGAAAGCTAACATGCCTTCTTTGCCACCTGTAACAAACTGAAAAGCAGAAAACCAAAGGTTTCTAAATCTAAGAAACCAAACCCAGGCAAAAAACCCTCACAAATTTAAAACAAACAAACAAACACACACCAAAAAGCAAGGTTAACATTCCATTTGCTGGATAAATTCTCAGTATTTATCTGTACTGGAGCAAATTCTTCTGATTTATTAAGTTTGGTGAATGAAAGCAAACATCTTAAATACTCACCCACAGGTCAGAAAGTGCAGTAAAATATACGTCATTGCAACACCTTTATCAGAAGACCACCAATGTCTTTTAAAACTTTTAAATAACCAAGCGGAAAGGTAAGTGTGTTGCGTGAGAAAACTGAGGTAGAAAGGTCTGTCAGGAGCTGCAGTTTCATATATACAACCCATATCTCTCCATACCCATTTCTGGCATTTAAACAGTAGACCTATATTTGTACATCCCTGTGCAACCGAGACATGTTATTTCTCCAGTCTGATGATTAAAACTGATCACAGCGCAGCAGTGACAGCCACCTGCTATTTTTGGATCTTCTCTGAAATTTCCCTTGTCTGAAAAACAAAGGTTTAGAGAGGGGAGTTTTAATTGATGGTCAGGCTCCCTCTGTAATCAGTACTGTGAAAAGCTTTTGTCTACCAAGCTGATTAGGCCCTTTGGATCCTAACTTATTGATAGGACTGATTACAGTACCTTGCTTTTCTTGGAAAGTAACTTGGAAACAGGAATTGCTACTCTATCTGCGTGCACTTATGTGTGAAGATATGAGGTAGCTCGTGTAAAGGAAATCAGAGTGCTGGAATAGCACCAGTCTCTGACAGAAGGGAAGCACATGCCACTGACTGCAGACGGCACGAGCCACTAGCCAGTCGTGTCAATGAGAGTCTTTTTTGTTGGCTTGGATGCACTTTGAACCAAGACTAAGAACTGTATCGTTTCTAAAATGCTGTAACTACACTTAAACACATATTAAAACTAATACTATCTTTGGCACTCGGACCAATGACAATGCAAATAAGAGTCAAGTACTCTCCTGAAATAAAGCAGTAAACAGAAAAGCTGCCCCAACCACAAATCCTATGCCTCACAAAGCTGAAGAAGTAGGGCATGCAGTATTCCTTGCAATTCAACCATTTGAGGTAGCTTTTATGAGGTAGGAGGGAGCGAGAGAGGTTATCTGCATTTCAAATCCCACAACACTTTATGCGCAGTAACCAAACAGGTTTTTGTTTTGAGTTTTGGTTGGATTTTTTTTTTTTTAATTAAAAGGGCTTTTGCTTTTTATCACATAGGATGACAGACAATCTAAAGAACTAAAGTTAATAAGCAGACACTGTATTTGAATCGACTTTCAGACTGATTGCCAATTCTCAAGATTCATCTGAAGGTAAGAAAAAAAAGGAGAAAACAGCAAGGCTTGTACTGGGGCGTTTTCAAGGATTTGGGCTGGCAAATTTTAGCCATCCTAAACGCTATCTTAATATGATCCTTTGCCAGCAACCTAGGGACCCAAGAGCACTGTGACTGTGAAAAATGCATAGAAAATAGCAAAAGAGATGTTAACCTGGATGGCATAAAATTCCCTGCAAGGCATTTCTAATTATTAAGCTTATTTAAATATATATGACCAGTACAGCTTGTCTCTCTCTCTCTCTCGCATTCAGACAGGCTTTATGTGAGAGGATTCTTGTTCCTTAGCTAGTATCTACCAGTATGTCCTTAGTTTCAGAGATATGTAATTGATCTGAAAAGAATTTGGATTGTGAGAGTGGAACTGCATCTCAGATATCGATCACTGGACAGAATTAATTGAGACCAAGCCCCAAATGTGTGCTATGCTCACAAAAAAAGGTACTTCCTTACACAAGTCTGTCTACATGTATAAGATGAGTACAAAGGGATTCAAAGATTTTGATTACCTAAAGACAGCAAATTGAAAAGAGAAATATTCTCCTATTGTGGATAAAACTCCAAAATTTGTGCTATCAATACAACTTAGTAGCTCATTTTTCTTTTTGGTACCGGGGTATTAATGAAAATAGCAAGATTAGTCCCCAGACTGATCTTTCAGGAAAGTCACCAATTACTTCCCACTGCTTGTTAGTTTTCTCATGAACAGCTGGCTGCCTATAATTTGTGTATTAAGTTCTAACTTGGCTAGGTATGTGACTAGATAATACCCTTTTTTTTTTTTTTCCTTATTATTGTTCTGTCTGACAGTTTCTAAAACCTCTCAGCCTCAGCATAAGAGACGTATGTCACAAGGAATAGAAGAAACTTTCTCTAGGGGGAGTTTACTCATTGTCTTGAATACCCCATCGTTTCAGGATCATTTCATATAGATCAAAAGGAGAATGCTAGACTATATGTATCCTTAGCCCAATTCAGGTCAGCTTCTGTGTTCAACATTTTAAACGGTATGCCTGGCCCCTCTTCTTCCTCCTTCAGTTTTGCAACCTTCTTTCCAGTCATATTTCTCCTCCTCTATCACGGGAATGGCTAATTTAAATTTATGGATGTCTCCTTTGCTTTCTCTAGGCAGATCATCTGAGACAGGCAGATTATATAACATTTCCAGTGTGCTGGTGCCTGAGAAAGGCAGCGGGTTTACATCACTGGAAACTGGGTATCTCCCAGCACTGCTACACCAGGTCTACATCCTGCTTATATATTTACAGGATACCAGAAACCGTAATACACAGTGAATTCAGTATTTGTTGTTAACCATACATACTCCACCTTAACTACAGGTAGAAAATTAACACATAAAAGAGACGTTGCTTTTGGGAAGTAATTGGAGGAAAGTTCCTATCCCATGCTTCAACAGATTCTCATGTCAGAAGTACCAATGTTGTAAAGGGTGCCAAAGTCAAAAGGCACATTGCTATTTATTTAGCTATAGTGTTGTGTACTGAACTGAAGTTTCTGGGTCCAAGAATTATAAAGACTGAATAGATCTTGCAAATGCCTAATCTTCATGTAGACCAGTGGAAACAGGTTTCCCAAATTCAAAATAAAATAAAATTAAATTGTTCTGTATTTCAACAAGTGATACTGCAAAGCTAACAGCAATGAAAATAAATAATAATAATAACAACAACAGCAACAACCATCACCTAGCTTTACAATCCTTTTCCATCAAAGATCACCAAACCATCTGGGAGCAATGAACAAAAGTAATTGACATGCTGACATTTTGACAGACATAAGGGAAAGCTCAGGAAAATTAAACCACTGCCCAGCAGAGCAGTTCTGACTTCATCACTAGCAAGTGTTTCACTGAGTACGAACACATTTCCAAGTGAAATTCAGGATATTTGCTATATTTCCGCATAACTGAGGTAGATTTTTGAATAATAAAAGGTCACACATCATATTTACACAGTTGCTGCATTTTTGATTTGTGAAGGGCTTCAGCTACTCTGAATTGAAATGTAAGGTTGCTGAACAAACATTCAGTCTTTAGGTCCGAGAGCGCTTGATTACTTGGTAAGCTGGAAACCAGTTTTATCTTCCAGGTATACTTCAAGGCCTGCTTTTTCAATAGGCAGAAGTTGCAGGTTTAGAAACAGAGAACACCTTGCAATTGGGCTGTACATCCTTCTCCCCATGTCTCTTTTCCACGTGATATATAAACAACTACTCAGGGGACTGTTCAACTAGATATCCGAATATCCAGGTTACCTTACTATACTGCAAATATTTCCATTGCACATGTGAAATATTTCAAGCTTTGAACAGGTGACAAACATTACATCAAACAAAATAAATAAAGTGTAGCCAACTAACAGCAATGACTCTGCAAGCTTTGCAGTAAGAGATTTTGCATTGGTATACCCTAGATCTCTCCTAGTAGGATATTCCTTTGTTTTAAATAGCAACAGTGATTTCTGAAGTCTACCAGTGTCACTTCTACCTCTCCTTACAGATAGCTATGGTCCCTGGCAAAGGCAAGCTAACACAACATAATAGATACAGACGTTATGAAAGGCACTATACAGTCATCTTCTTGTTCTAACAGGGTCTGTTCAGAACCCACTCCACTAACCAACCTGCGAGCTGTGATCAGTCACAGCCCACTGGATAGGTTATATTTTAAGGGGTATATGTCCATCTCCAGAAAGCAGGGGTCCTAGTCTGATCTCTATTAATGCTGTAGTGTATGCCCTAAGTGAATTACCCTGAACAGACATCTGTGTGAAAGATCAGACCCCATGATCTTCCCCAACATGACTGAGGGCAGAATTTGGCCTTGTGCATCTGTTGTTGACAAAGGGCAATGGAACAGTCAGGGCACATTCATAATCAAAAATGCAAGTCACAGACATTTGTGCAAAGAGCTGTAACTGGTTTGCAGGAACTGACTGCAGCAAAAAAGCAGAGTTACATATTGCACTAAAATACGAATGCAAGTGTGAAAAGGAGCTGGGTGCACACACAAGGGCAGACTGGCCTAGCAGACTATCTGGAACATGCAAGGATGCAAAACAAGCCATTTCCTTGACTGCTGCCTGGACAAAGCATAAGGCTCAGTAACGTCCTGCTGTGCCTTGAGCTTCCCATCAGTTATACGGGCTAACATGATTGCTGTGTGAACCTGACCTAACATTCATTGATACCAATACTCAGGACAATAAGGCACAATATAAAATTTCCATAACACCCTATTCTAACACATAATCACATCTGGGAGCTTCTCCTTTTCTGCTTTCCTTCATTCTACCCATCCTCTATTTTAACTACTGCTGTTAGAAAGAAAAGAAAAAAAGATATCAAGACCTGCTTGTGCATTTTGATCAGAGATCAAAGAAAAGCTTACAGCTTCAAAAAGCTGTGAGAAGAGACACCAGAAGCTCAGCAGGGCTATATGTGCATATTTTGAAGGGGCAGTTTTAAATTTCTTTTAGCTCATGCAAGTCTTCTACACATATTGATTATTTTGACTGAACCTTGCCTGAGCTGTAAGTCTGAAGCAGATCCACACAGAGATAGCAAGATATGCAGATACATACTCCGCCAAATTCTGAAGTTTTCAGAATATTTGGCTCTTTTCCAGCTGGGGTTTGCAGACAAATACTGCCACTGCTCCTGGGAGGCCAACTAGCTAGCTCAGAGCTAGGCAGGTTTTCCCAGTGACCTAGTTCACAGCTAGGCAGGTTATGTCTGCACTGAGCAGGTGCAGAACAGCCCTATGAGCAAATCAATGCCAGACCTTTACCACTCAAAAGCCTCTCCCTGCAAAGCAGTTTCAAGCAACGATGAACATTAGTGACTGCCCTTTAACCCGTTCTGTTAAAGATTTGTCAGACATTTCTGAAGGTATGAGGACAGTTGCAAAGAAAACACTTTCTGAACTTTTTCCAGGGCTGGATTTGCTGTGAGAAGGCAATTAATTGGATGATAAAACATGGAGATTAAACTAACCCTTCCAGTTATCCTGTCCATCTTTATAAAGAGAAAGTTTTTCTCCAGTACACTCTCAAGTGTTGTGTTCAGTTTAATTAAAAAATTTTTCAAGCCTCAGAGGTTTTCCTTCTTTTCAGCAGAAAGCTGTACCATACCACAACTGATCCTGCTAGGTGTTTCTCCTGATATTTATCAAAGCCTTTTATTCAGCCATATCCCCCCCTTGCATGTAGGCATTACAGAAGTGTATCTCCCCAGTCCATGCGATGCCCAGTTACACTCTCTCTCTTTCCTAATCTTTCTTCAAACCCATGTTTCAAAATCCCTAGCATCCAGACAGAGAAAACATAAAGGTAAAGCCAAGCAATACCTGTGGTATAGACAAAGCAGCCTTCCTCTACCGACAGAAGCCATTAAAGCTGCTCTCCTTTTTGCAGGAACTCATTGTGCTTTTCCTTACATAATGGGATGGCAGTCCTGTGCCTGAATTGGACCACAAAACTTACTTGTGTTGAGAGGCTTTGCTTTTCAAGCTGCAGATCATATTCTAAAAGTCAACAGATTCCAGTACATCCAGACACTTAACAGTTTTCCCTTAAACAAGCAAAAACGCCCCCTACACCTTTCATTCCATGTCTGCCTAATTACTAGTTGTCCACCTGTGGCATGTGGAGACAATGCCCTACTTTTACTATTCATTGCAAATTAGTCATCTCTTTGCCAGTCTTCATTTTATAATCTACATTCAAAAGAATCAGAAGGAAATTGTTTTGCAATCAAGGCACTGAGACAACATTCATCAACTAAGGGTTCAGCCACTGACGCTGCCTTGGGAATCTTGCATGATCTGGGCAAGCCGTCAGTGCACAGCCCCACAGTCATGTTCAGGCACTAAATGATTCCTAGCTTCTGCAGCTGTTAGGCTTTGATTTTGGCCTCTCTCCATCTCAGTCCTGCTAGTCTTGGTCTCTCTCCATCTCAGTCCTGCAAGTGTGCAATAAATTAATACTTCTAGCATGCACTGTGAAAATAAGTGAATAAGCATTCAAGAGGTAGTCTATATGGCAAAAAGAACCATCATGATACAGACATGTAAGGTAACCATAATCCTAATCAGATAAACAACTGCTTAAAGCTAATGCCTACCTCTCCTCCACAATTTTTGAAGACATAGCCATGCTATGTCTTCAAACATCTGTGCTTTTCCTATATTAAAATTCTTGAAATACTTAATTTCTTCACCTTGACTTTTAAAGGAAAAAAGAAGATAGCATAAAAAGGTAGCAACCATCATCTGTTCTGCATCCCCATTTTAGCCATCATAGAAGCCTTTGCTTTCTTTGGAAATTCAAAACCTAAGCACTCTAGAATTACATGCTGCATCAAGTAAAAATAAAAATACCACAACAGAGGAAGTATGCAACTCGCTTATTTTTTCATTTGAATGAATCACATTGGAGACCCACAGTGGAAATGGTTTTGCAGCAGATTTAAAGCAAAAGCTGTTTTTCCGATCAAATTCTTCACTATGAGGGTGGTGAGGCACTGGCACAGGTTGCCCAGAGAAGTTGTGGATGCCCCATCCCTGGAAGTGTTCAAGGCCAGGTCGGATGGGGCTTTGAGCAACCTGGTCTAGTGGAACGTGTCCCTGTCCATGGCAGGGGAGTTGGAACTAGATGATCTTTAAGGTCCTTTCCAACCCAAACCATTCTATGATTCTATGATTATATTATTACTAAGTGAAAGAAGATAGTTATTTAATACTTTCTTCATGTAAACTTGAATAACCGCTGTTACAATTCCAGATATTTTATGTGCAGTACTTTTATTCTCTAGATACTTCAGCTCTTTCCAACTTTTTTGTGCACATAATGCAAATGAAATTCAAAACTGCAGCTTTCAATCAGATAGTTTTTTGAATGTGACAGTCTAACACTAAAATTGGTACCAGAAGGCATTCTACTGGAATGTAAAATACATTGTTTTTAATGGATTCACTGGAAAAAACCCTAAAACCACTGTGATCAATTCATTCAAATTATTATTAAGCAAGTAAAGGATTTGGCCAGATGATTGTTAGAATGGAAGTAGAAGAGAACTACCACAGACTTAGGTAAGAATATACCATTAAGGAAAAACTTTGTGTTTGGTAAGTTTTGTGAAAGACCGTAACACATCTCTTCTGACAGTAGAAGCATTTTCCTTCATTCCTACCAAGCTCAGCCAAAATTTTGCTAATATTAAACTTCAAACAGTGGTATAGCACCAGACATTTTAATTAACTACTTATTTGTTCCAAATAATTTGGCGGAGAGTGAACAGAGCTCATTTTAAAAGGAGCTAAGATTATCATGTGCAAGAAGAAATAGAGTCCCTCATTCAAGAAGAATTAGTAGGTCACTGTAAATAACATCTGCACACTTACTGTTAATCATTTTGGTGACAGAAGGTACTGCCATGCAGTCTGATCAACATTACCAATGAAGCACAGCCAATTATTTTTATATGTTTGTATGACAGATTGCTGTTATTATTCAACATTAGGATGTTTGATGTAGTTGCATAGGGCTGCCATCCCCCAAACTTCTTGTTTTGTACTCTCAAAAAAGCATCTCTGCAAAAATTAAATTGAGGTGAGAAACAGGGATGAGGGTTTTCTTTCACTTGCATCATGTAAAGTTCAACTTCAAGACACATCTTCTCTTAACTTCTAGCAATCTGTAACTCATCTTGAAATCTATACAAATTATCTTGTGCCACACCCTCAGCACTTTCCATCATCACCAGTGTCTCCAATCAGAACTCAACCAACATCTATACTTTTCATGATGCAACATTGAACTAAGCTTTCTCCTCCTGCTGAGCTGGAATAACTAAGAGCAAGATCTCCCTTTGCTTCAGGAAAATACGCCATTTTCTCCAAGTTTTTTGAGCTGACAAAGTACAACTGCTTTATCTACAGATCATTGCAATGGGGCCACAGTAATTCCAGACACGTTCTGTCGCTGCTGTTAGGCCAACACTGGTGTAAGGTGCAAAGCTTCCAGTCTGGGGAACAGGAGACTTCCACAATCATTGAAAGACCCTCTTAGACTTGAGGGCCAAACAACTATACTTCAAGGGATTCAGCTGTTTCTTTCTGAAGACATGGAAGATTAGAAACAATGTGTATCAATAAAGAATTTGGGTGGCAGACAATAGAAATATACGCCAGAAGACATTGCTGCGCAGACTGTCCTAGCGCTGGCAAAGCAGAGGATATACCTGTGAAAGTGTGAAGGCAGTAACAGTCCCAAACGCTACAGCCGGATTTGCTACTGAGATTTGCATCATTCCATGTTCATCTTCCATTTCATTTTTCATGGTATCTCATATGCTTTGAGTAAATAATGAATTATTGCCCTCAGATAATTTTTTACGTACCACATTCATCTCAATGGGAGTCCTGCAAGCACTGTCAACCACTACCAATCACTCTGTTGTGAACAACCCATCTCTGAGAAGGCTGATATGCTGCCTGCTTCTCTTATCCAATTTTATTTTCTTTAAAAGCAGTGCACCTAATAGCTATTTAATACTGACACCCCCCCCCCCACCCCATTGAAACTTCCCGTGGATCAAAAATGATCTGAGAGGGTATTCCTGCTGCACTACCCAGCTGCCACTTTTTCCTCTTCCATTCCAAATATTCAGTTGTTTGATTTCTCATGTTTCAACGCACTAACCACTTTCCTAGATTTCTAGCTCAGAAGCAGAAATAAAGACAGTATAAAACACAAATTCTGAGGAAAGTAGCAACCCATTGCTCCCAACAGTGGCCCTTCCCTATTCACTAGTGACCCATTCCTGTTCTTCATAACTTAGTTTCTCTGCCCAAACCTTTTGGTCATAAAGCTGCTTCAGACAGGATCCACTGTGTCAGTACCTCAGCCCTCCAGCCAAGCCATGGCAAAGGCCAGGCCCTTTGTAGGACAACCACATCCCAAAGCAAAACAAAACATCACCGCAATGAAAGCCATACTCTGCCCCGGCTTGCAGCTGAACATGGTCCCTCCCGCTACCTTTTCGAGTTCCCCGTGTTGGCCCCTCCTGGCCTGACAAGCAACCAGGGTAACTGGGGTTCCCATCGCCACCCTCATTTGACACCAACAGCAGAAGAGCCACTCATCCTCCCTGTCAGCTCTGAAACGAGCCCACGTTTTTAATACTTGGAAGACATCTCCAACCTCTGGCTTGACATTATCAGGAGAAACAACTGGATGGAGTGGACTGAGCCAGACACTGATTAGTACAGTATTGAACCTGTACATCACAGTACAAGGAGGGGGAAATGGCAGAACACATACAGACACATTTAGCCCACCTAACCCCCGAGGATCTCCTTTACTCAGTTTTTCCTAGTGACAATGAAAGGAGATGAATGCGTGAATCAACTCTCAAGAAGTACTGAATGATGCAAGCCCACAACCTGCGGAAACAACACAGGGAAGGCAAGAGTCCTTGACCAGTTTTTGAAAACCTCTGACAAGGCATCTTGTGTTGGAGGGAAAACAGAACCTTCACCTAAACGGGGAGCCCCCCTCTGGAATTGCTCTTTTCAAAACAGAGTGCGGGACGGGGGGAGAGGCACGTGAGAAGGGGAAGAGAACGACCTAAACATATGGGGCTCACAGATGCTGTGACACCACAAATGATAAAAAAAATCATACATTTGACTTCTAGATTAAGTGCGGGGATGTACAACGAAATCAATAAAGCAAAAGGGACAAGGGAAACAAAGTATTCAGAAATACATGGGCATGGATCAATGAGTTAATAAATTGGCCTAGCAACGTAGGGCAAAGGCTCCTTGCAAGGCACCCCTGATAAACTCAAATTGCTAGTGATAATCTGTATTATCCCATTTTCTGTAACTGTGCCTTACCCCTAAACCAACATCATCCCTTCCTCTGTTATTGATTTATCTTGGGCCATCCTTCTTCTGTACAGAGACGCAAAATAGCACTGACAGAATTAAATCAAACACCTGCTTTTAAGTAAGCTGTTAGTAAAACTCTAGGGAGGCAGGGGGGCGGGGAGAATAAACACTGTCATTTGATTGTACAACAACAGTAGCTTTTCTTGCTCAGTAGTATGCTTACAGAGATGGCTTTTTCAGCTGAAAAATGAATCACAGCAGACTTTATTACTTCCCACACTACAGAACGATAAAGATGACTAGTGGAATAATTACATTATGCTATAATTACATATAGTAACCAATTGTCAAGGGCATGGCAATGCCCTGGAAGTACTTTGAATTCTAAACATTCTGTGTATTTCTCAGGCAGTTAAGGGCTTTCCTTTATTGATGATTCCCAGCCTATGACCTATAAGCACACAACTAGTGAAACCCAAGTGCACAAGCAGTGCTCCCTCCATGCCAGCTCCGTGCAGAATTGTTGCAGACACCTTTGCGTCATGTTCTCAGGGTCAGCAGCACTGCAGGTCGTGCTGCAGACACACTCAGGTCAATCAGGATAAAGACATCCCAGGGAACACCTAATCAAGTTGGCCTCAAAGTTGGAAACAAAGCCCGTGCTGGCAGGGGAGGCTGGGAAGAAGAGGAGAAAGGAGAAAAGACAAGGAACGTTACTAGTGACTTTGAGGGAATTTAGCCAGAAGCACTAAGCTCGACAGCCTGCAATACAATTGGAAGCCAGAGATGTCAGACAGACAATTGGTTCTGGAACCAGCATGGCAAGGAAACATTATATTTGACTGGGCAGAAATTAAAAAAACAAACAAACAAAAAAAAAAACAATCACAATTTCTTTCATTTTCTCTCTTATCTTCCCTACGACTCTATAACCATGTCCTGTCTTAGTTGAGGAAAATGCATTCCCTCTTTTTGCACTGTATTTCTACAGTACCTGGCAAAAGGGTAACACAGATAATAAATAGCAATAAAATATCAATCACAACTACAGGCTTGTAACGCACTCCATAACCACAAACTGGACATTTGATGTGGAAGCTGCTTGATATAGAAGGACACAAGAGAGAGCAGATAAAAATCTGCATCTGTCTACAGCAAAGATGCATATCCACTTCACTTAATTTTGAGTACAATCCTTTCAGGATATTCATACAGACTTATCAGATTAACGTATCTGTAGAATGTCTTATATGATGGATTGTCTGAATTTCTTACCTAAAACTTGCATGAAACATGGTGGCTGATTTGTCTGGAGGTCAAACAGGAGATTTAATCTGAAAATTTTGTTTGTCATTTTTGTAGTTCAAAGGTACAAAGGTTTGAAGTTCCACTGAAAAGCACACATTCACTGTAGTAGTCGCTCTCCTGGATTAGTAAATTTAGTTAAGTGAAAAGTGAACTTCAGCTCTGCAAATATGAAGATTCTTATTCTCCATGAAAAATCCAGTGTTACGCCTTACAATGCACATACCAGCAGTTAGAAAAATGCAGGTCAATTATTTAAAAAAAAAAAATGCATACACTTTAACATTGTTAGTTTATTGAATATTCAAAGACAATGCCTAAGATCTGAATCTATGAATCAGATACATGTTGATGTAAAAATTTAGGACATATGCTTTTGCTCTATTAATTCTAGCTTTTCCTGTATTCTTAGAAATCATCTATCAGGTCTATCAGATTTGGGGGAAAAAATCCTGGAACAGTATTTGTGGCAATAATCAACTTAATTTTCCAATACTGAAAAAGAATGTTAGTATCAACATTCAAATTAGGCCCATTCTTATCCTACATTATTTAACAAGATTAATCTATCAATTCTCGAATTAACCAATAAAGTCATTAAAATGAAATACATGCTGTCTCCACAACAGATGCAAATCACATCAGGTCATGTTAAACTGGCTATTAAAAACATGCAGAAGAAAAATAATCCAATGGTTGTAAAATCCAGTTTTGCTTCTGGACTATTTATTATTGCAGATTAAACAGGTTTAAAAAACAAACAAACAAACAAAACAATCACCTGTACTGTTCATGTTTAATGATTAGAATTACAACTTGAAAACTATATGCCTGGATTCCGTTCTCTAAAGTCAAGCTGGTTTCACCAAGGTCACAGAAGCATCTAAACTGATGATCCAAAAAAGAAAACAAAAAATTATCTTCTAAAAGAAAGGCTCTTCCTCAGTAGGTCATCACGATCAGCTCAACCCAGAGAACAGTTTTGTTGATACTCTTAAATGATATGACACACTTACCGTCCCAGACATCTCTGTCTAAACATGCTTTTAGTCAGACTATTAATTTTATACATCTTTTTATTTTTCTAGGAAATGGTGAACAATGCCCCTCATTCACCACATGATCAGTTTTCGGTGTTTTTCCTTTATTTTAAATCAAGCCGCTTTCAGATGGAAATTGGAATCAAATTAAAATGCACACAGCCACCATTTCACATTTTTAAAAGCAATGAAAAATTTTCAATAAAATCTAGGACGGGTAGGATTGTCCTGTCTCATCAAATTCAATCCAGTCCTGCCACAGGAAACATGTCATGAAATACTTCTTGCAAACTTTTTAGCGTCCATTTTAAAATCACTCAGGCTTCTTCTTCCCCAACTACAATCTCCTGGAAGGCTCATTCCTCCAATGGGTAACAGCACACTTCTAATTTGCAGCTTGATTTTATCTGAACGGATCTTAAACCAATATTATTTTTTATATATCCCCAACCCTAGTGTTTAGCTCCTTGAAGTCTTGAAGTCTGCGCCTTGAAGTCTTAAAGGCGCAGGAGCAGGCTG
>NW_009203284.1:0-3789 GCF_000690835.1 Fulmarus glacialis | reverse complement strand
ATAATTATTTTAAAAATTCTTAAAAAAGAAACAAAAATCCAGAAACAAATAGTTAATAGAAAGAAACTCAAGTTAACTTCCAGAGGTGCCTTTTCAGAGCTCAGGCTAAATCTTTGTAGTAAACAAACAGCAAGAAGAGACTAAGACTTGGAAAATGTGTGCAGCTTTATTCCTAGATATAGGGAACTTATTGGAAAACACAGAAGCATTTGGAGTTAATTAAAATCATTAATAACATAATTAATGTTATTTTGAATGTGTCTATCACTAAACATTAATTATCTTGTAGCCACTGGAACAACATAATGATAGCATCATTCTTACTGATTAGCGTAATGTTGTATTCCTCTGCTACAATTTGAATGTTACCAAATGAAGATAAATGGGGTACCAGGCTATATATTTACTTAACAAAAGCAAGTCTGTGTTACTTGGGTTGAGAGGTCTTGAGAACAAAACCTCCTGGTGAAGTAGTTTAGTTGCTGGCCCTGTGCTCATTAATTCAGTCTGGCAAATGGCCCATGTTAAGTGAGGAAGGGAATAAAGAGAGTAACACAAAGAAGAAATTACTTAGGACTGACTACCTTTTATAGTCCTAAGATAGCCTTAAGTCCTTGATAGAAGATAAGGAAAAAGGAATCCTCAAAACTGGAAATATTGGTATTACAGTTTTCTGTGTATGATGGGGCTTCCTTTTCTAACCTTCCTTCTGCCTCAGAAAGGCAGCAAATTTGTATGATAAAGTTGCATGTCTTTAGCATTTAGCTTCTTTCACGGAGGATCTCAGAATTAGAATAAGCCTCATACTCACAGTACCCAAGCATTTCTACCTGCAGCAAGGGTCTCTCTCTAAAAATATGACAGTGACAGCCAAGCTTTAAAATAACTCTCCCAGGATCCAGCATGCTTATACAGGACCACATAGGATACCAGGAGTACATTACCTTTGTTCCTTAGTTCACAGGTGAACCCAATTATGGTAAATATCTCAGCCCTATGTAGCCCAAGCTGTCTGGCAGTCAACCTCATTAACTGTAACCAGCTGATTTCCCTTGGAGAAAATAGTCTTCTGCCACAGATGGGAGACTAAAGCCTGGCTTATCTTTATATGGCTAAAGTGGGCCATTCCTGAAAGAATTCAAAATGGACGTGAATTGCTTTCCCTTTAAAATACTAAGCCTATCTCTGTGATCCAGAGGTAAAGAAAGCAGTTTTCTTTTTAGTGATCATTTTGCAAGTGAACAAGACAGGCTTGTGTGGGGTCTCATGATTGAGAGCTGCAGAATGAGATAAATATTGCTTACTTAATTATTCTGTCTACCAGGGTCTTTTTGCAGAACCTAAGAACTTGTGGTTACTTAAGCTCTCCAGAAATATTTGGCTTCACCTAGAGATCCAGGTCCTCCTAACTCCCATATCCAGCTTCCAATACAAGCCTATTTTGTACAGCTGCTGGAACCAGGGGGTGGTGAGGAGCTTATATTTACCACTTTTGTGAGAAACTGTGTAAGATTCAGTTCTTACCAGTTATCTTAGAAACGGGGAAACTAGCAGAGTTTTCACAAATTGTGACAGAGAGGAACACAAATGACATTAAACAGTCAAAAATTGAATGCATTAGCCTTGAAATAAGACCAAAGTCCTGGGAGTCAGTGCTTTTGCAGAAGCCTGTGATGTAGCATTGTCTGAGGTGTGTAGATACAGAACCTGAGAGTTTATAAACAGGTGTTTGTAGGTATGTAAATAAATAAATAAACCGTAAGTGGAACTAGCATGAGTAAAATGTGTTCCTGTAAGAACTGTGGGATTTATTACACTTTCTGTCCATATATGTCTATATAAGAGTTATTTATCAAGTGGTTTGGAAATGTGAATCTTCTTTATGGTTTAATTTGTATTATGTTAATTCCTAGTGGTGCTTTTTTCTTCCATTTGCTCCTTGGGCTTGTCCCTCATTCCTTTCATTCCCTCATCCATCTGGCCACAGCAGTAGGTAGCAAAGTGACAAAAAGAATTGTTGCTCTAGAGCTTTATCTATGACTCATGAGAAATACATGCATCATTCAGATGTTTTCTACCTTTTGTGACTTATGTACACCCTCCTCTCCATGGAATACATTTAGGATCCCATTGGAAGCAATTAGATATGAAATATCAACATATATTTATTAAATAGACACTGTTTTCATTGTTCCCTCAAGTGTGATTTAGCAGCACTACAAACTCAAGGCTTGATGTAATGTATATCCTCTCGTTGTTCAAACAAAAGGAAAATAAACAAATGCAGCAGGTACAGATTGTATATTGCTGCTGAGCTCCTCTGTCAGTGGCAAGCTAATGAGAGAGAATGTGATAGTCTGATGAGAGGTATTGCCCTTTGATGGGGCTGGAGTTGTACATGAAGTGGATTCTTGGAGGGGTTTTTTGTGGGTGGTTTTTTTGTTTGTTTGTTTGTTCGTTTTTTTTTTTTAACTCCAGCTATCTTCAGGGAGAATGTGCAGACCTGACCATCTGAGAAATTGCCATGTGGAGAATTTCCACCCTGTATATCAAGCTGCCTGGTGTCCCTATAACCTCTCTGCCAAACATCAGCCCAGCCTGTCAATCACAGCTTCTAGGGATAATGATGAGCACAGACTGGAACTGATAGTTCAGCTGGAGATGGAGGCAAATTTGATGTTTTCCTGTGTATTTGCAAAGTGGCACAAACCTTTGTTCTACACCGTGGGCCAACAAACAGTGGTGAGGCATTTGCAAGAATGCCACACATATAAATGGAGACAAATCAACATTGAAACATATTGTGAAACATATTCTGATATAATCGACATTAACAGACACTACACTCATTCCTTAATAATGTGAATGAATAGGGAGTAGCTGGATTGTATTGAAAATGCATAAATATATATATGTATATCCACATTTATCTATATTCTCTGAATATATTCTCAGAAATCGCTGTGATGGGAATGTTTGAAAGACTGACAAGCCAGGTAAATTTTAAACTTTAAGACTAAAATTTACTAAATTTGCTCATTAACAACACACTCTGTGCTAATAGTTAAATCTCACAGAATATTGATCATCACTACATATACAAAACTGTTAACTCTTATCTTCTAAATTAGCTATAAGTACCCAGTGCCATGGGGCTGATGCTGTACAGTTAACATTGATGGCTATGGCCCTTGGTGGCTCCTAGTTGAAGAGGAAGGTGACCAGCTCAGTCTGAGAGCTCATCTATGAGACTAGTCAAAACTGAAGTAGAATTGCCTTCTTTCACCTTTTTCCTTCCCTGATATTTTAATTCTATTGCCCCCTGTGGTGGTGCATTCCTCCCCCCTCTTTTCCTCTGTGCTACAATACGATCTCAGAACCTTCTGTTAAGCCTTAGCCATTGTGTGTGAGTTGGGCGGTTAAGCGTCCCTTGATCGTACCAAGCACTCTTGCATGGCTAAGGTGGGGAACAACACTGATCGTACCAGGGACACTAGCTACATGATCAAAGTAGGGTACAGAAACAAGAGATAATTCGTCATCTCTGACGGCTCTGAAGCATTCCCTACCTGGGTCATAGCTCAAGTGGAACAATACCATTGTTACTGTGAAACAATACCATAATTACTACCCTGGACCACCTCTGATAGTAGCCAAAATGGAAATTTACTGATGACTAAAGCCAATCGTCTTGCAAACCTATAAACAGCGGTACCAAGTGAGACTCTTTGAGCTCTCCTGAGACCCCCACAGCTCTCCTGCAGTGGGCTGCAGCCAGAATCTCCCTCT
>NW_009203283.1:0-2650 GCF_000690835.1 Fulmarus glacialis | reverse complement strand
CGACAAAGGGTGACGGGTGAGGAAGGCTGGCGGCGGGGCCTGTGCTCTGTCAGCTGAGCCAGCCGCGGAGGGCCAGGGGGGCTGGCCACAGGGCATGCTCGGGCCGTGCCTTCGTTTTGACACCTCTGCAGAAGCAGAGGGTGCTCTGAGTCCCAGGGCTTCCTCTAAACCCTCAAATACCAGGACACCTGCTCAGCCGAAGACTTCCAGTGTGGGGGTGTATGTGGGTTGGAAACAGGGCGGTCACACTGTGCCCAGACCAAGACTACCACCACACGTAGCTGCCAGCTCCGCAGGATGTCAGCAGGAGGATTGCCATCAGCGTAGTCACTGCACATGGAACAAATTTGCAAGAATATGTGTCATTTAGGTCACATCCCTTACAATCACTACTCAAGGTGCCTTACTGAAGCACTGAAATTATTTTGCAGGGAGTTAGGGTATACCGCATGTAGAAAGAAACCTACAAATTGAAATATGTATCAATAACCTAAATACCGTTATTCACATTCAGTTAAAATGTAATCTAAATGAAGACATAGGCACATGCATCTACATATGGCAGAATTTGGTCATTGATACTCATCCTTTTCTATGCCTTGTGCTATTTTTTCCATGTGCTCTCCAATTATTGTGGGGTTTTATTAGCATTTTCTTTCTTTCACCTGACGGCTGTTCTTCACTGTTCTTCCTTTTCTCACTGAAAGTGCCATCCCACGCCAACTTACACCGATGCGGATCAGCGCAGCGACAGTGCTGCCTCGCCCTGCCTTCATGCACATCCCTTCTGTTCTCCACGCTCATGATCACAATCATGCGGCTCAGCTAGCTGATTTGGCAGAAACCTCACCCAACAACAAAAAAACCTAAAAGGTGATGACATTTATCTGGATCCAGCCCATGAAGCAGTTTTCCACGCAGCTGAACAATGGGTAGTGCTGCCTCGAGGGAAGGGAGAGAACACGTGGGTCCTCTCTTAGACGAGCTCAGGCTGTAGTGGAACACACGCAGGCTGACAGTTAAGAGTTTCACAACTGGCACAACCTGATGTCGGCCTGTGGTGCCACCAAAAGGAGCAATCCCTCCTGCTCTCAGCTGGGCTTCTCTGCTGGAATCGCTGCAGAGGAGACACAGCTAAACTAATGCTGCAGAGTTAAATGACAAATACAGCCAGTGATAAATTTTATTTAATACCATTATAAACAGCTAATTTAAAACGTTTTCTACATTTGCTCATTAAATTGCATCTATTGCTGGGATCTGTGGGATAGCAGCACTCCTTCACGAGTACAAGCAAGGCCTCCCTGTGCAGCATCAGATTGTAAGTGATGTATCTTAAAGCAAAACAAGGGCCTGGTGAGACTAATCTACTGTGTTAAGAGACCCATAGTTCTGCACTGACCCCTGCAGAGCTAGCTCTTTGCTGATGTATAGACTGCAACAGAACAAGTAAGATTGGTGTGAATGACTTATGAACAGCAATGTATATGTGAAAGCAACATAAAAGCAGTAAGGCAAGGGTTAAAAGAATGACCAAGAGCACAACTGAGAGCAGTAAAACTGGTAAACACTGAGGACGGTGCTGTGTAAACTGAGAGCAGAAGGCCTGCACTCCGATAAGGCGCTATCACAGATGATTTGTCAGAAGGCCTGTGTTCTGGGAACAGGATGGCAACAAGGTCAGAGCATGCTGTAAATGCCATCCCTGTGCCTGCTGTCACAACAGGAAGGCAGAATGTAGCCATGGAGTTATCCAAAATAAGGAAACAAAGAAAACAGGGAGCAACCCTGCCTAAGATTAATGGAGGCTGAAGTAATCAGGAATTGGAGGGAAGCAACAGATCACATTATTCTAACTCCTGATCATAAAAGACCTGCCCAGAAAGAAGTTCGTCATCACCAATCCAGCGGACGCCAAGAGACACTAAGGGCTCAGCAGCAACAGTAAGACTGGATAGGCAGCATATTCTTGCACACAAGCCATCCTGGCTATGCCATTTGGACGCACAACTGTTGGAGCTTGCAAGTATGCAAGTGTGAGAAAATGTGAGTGAAGCATGAGAAAATTATTATGTAGAATGAAAATCGTTGTTTCTTTCTAAATATTACCTTCCAGTTCCTTAATGTCTCACGCTGAGTTCTGTTGAATTCCTAAACCTTCAAGCATCCCACGGAAATGGAAATGAAAGGACAGTCTACCTGCTCACAGCAAGTAACAACCTACTGCCAAGTTAGAAACCTAGATAACAAATTGTGTAGTTATTAGTCAGATCAACAGCTTTGACAGTGTCATAAGAGATGTTCTAAAAAAAAAAAAATACCACCACAGAATGAATGCTGTGGATTTTTTTTTATTGCTGTATACATTAAAGAGAATGAGGAAATTTTTAGGGAGTCCTTCTGATCCAGCTGGGAAGGCTGTAATGAGGCAGTACGGTCTAACCAGAGAGAGGAGAGCCTATCAGAAATACTTGCACTAGAGCAACACTCACAAACCCCGAAGGTAACATTGCAACCAACTTTATTCAGCTTGCCTGCGTCCATAATAAATATTTAACTCCTTCTGGTTGTGAGCAAAACCGAGCACACTGCTCGCCAGACATCACCGGGAGCAGCACCGCACGGGTGAGACCGGAGGGCGGGCATCACG
>NW_009203282.1:0-13982 GCF_000690835.1 Fulmarus glacialis | reverse complement strand
AGGAGCGGGAGCGCCGGGAGTGCCGCCGCTTCAGCCCCGGAGAGGAGGGAAAACAAAAGAGCTCAGCTGCAGTTTTGTGTTGCTGTGTCTGGTTTAAGCAGAAGATTCTAGACATTCGTGCCGAAAAATCGAAGCCCAGCTGAGGCTACATCTACCGGGAAGATATTTTCTGCCCCCAGAATGGGCTGGATCAGTACAGGTGGTTTGCAGATCATGCGAAGGCAGACGGGCTGAGAGCCATGGAAAGGTGGGATAAGACTCTCTCTCTCTCGCACCTTTTTTTCTTTTCCCCCTCTTCCTCTTGATTTGTAAAGCAGTATAGCTGGGACCTGAGACGGGGTCAGTTAAAGAGATTGGATGGGTTTTAATCCCACAAAACAAAATCAAAATTAGAGGCACTACTGTGTTCAGCCAGATGTTGAATCCAAACTTGGGCTGAGCCGGACTTGCTTTGCGCGATTCTCGTGTTGCTTTTGATGTTGTCTTTGTTTAGAACAGTTCCTGTACGAAACACCATGCTTTAAGATGAACTGCACGCTTCTTTCACAAATTGTCAGATGACTGTTCTGATGCTGTTAGGATTTTGCCAGGAAAACTGCAAACGAAGGCTTTGGTTATGATGTTTATGGAAATAAAAAGAGCTGTTGACTTTGAATTTCTTGTGATGTGGGCATGGTTAGAAGTTGAGCTGTGATTGTTGTTGTACATTGTCTGAATCGTAACAATGGGCAGTTCAAGTAGAGCAAGTTTGAATGGTGTTTCTTCAGCAATTCCAAATGCATTTCACTCATGATCTTTGGCTTTTCACTGAAGGCAAGGAATGTGATTTTTTTTTTTTTTTTGAGGGAAAAGCCAACAGAATTTTTAAAAAGGTTGAAAGACAGAAGCAAATTAACATTTTTATTTGAATGGTTGTTGTTACACCAGCATGCCTAAACATCTAAAACAAATCCCAGCAATTTCTCATTTCTCCTGCTGGGCTGATGCATTTCTTTTGTTCCTGAATAATTTTTCCCTGCCTTTTTAGAACAAAAGGCATTTGCTTTTTTTCTTTTATTTTTTAATGGCAGCAAGAGACTTACATACAAATTTGCAATTTTGTACAGGTTAATGCTCTGCTTCATTCTGAAGTAAACTGCCTTAAGCTATTAGGAGGAAAGGGGGTGTGCAAACGCTGGGGAGGCTTGACCGATGTCCAAGAAATAGTGAATTCAGATGGATTTAAATCATATAGAGAAGCATACATTTATCTGTAGCTGGATTTCAGCTCCATGTTATGCAAAATCTGCAGACCATAGCAGGGAGATTCTTAGCAACCAATAAATCAGATTTGTAATGGGCCTTTCAAATTTGTCTGTGAGGGGTGACTGCCTGGGTCCCCTTTGGCCAAATTAAGATGCAATCTGACAGTACAGTAGCATCTGTGTGCTGACATTTTCTCGTGAACCTAGTGAAAAATGGCTCCATATCTCTTCTTCAGTCCCCAAAAGACGGTTTCTGAATAGCCATGCATTTTTCCCCTGTATTGTTGTTTGTTCTAATCACCATTCTCTCTGACAATGTCTGACTGGCTTGTTTTGCTTTGCTTGCTTTGACTGTTCGACTAGCTGAGGGGCTGTAGTGGGCAGTGGTTGTTTTACCTGGAATCAGAACCTCATGCCAATACTACTGCTCACCAAAAAAAAAAATTAAAAAAAATGTTTGTTGTAAATGAGTTGTATAAATACTGTTAATAAAGCAGCTGCTGCCTGTACTGCTGGAATTAGGTAAGTGGGTTGAAAAACATGTGTCTTAGATAATGTGCCACCCACGATACAGGTGAAAAAGAAATGCCAGCCAGTAGTGAATGCAGCTGACAGGTAAAACTGAAAATCCTAAAAAAAGGCACAAAAATAAATTCCTTAAAGGCCAGAAGTATACCTATCGGTAGGAGTGTTTGTTTATCCAAGGGAGAAGTTCACGTTCAGATACTACAAGACCAAGTGGAGGAGGAGGAGGGGGGAGGAAGGCACTCCTTTAACTGTACTACAAGCGTGCTTGTTGGAAAGAGCCTGGTATGGAATGGCCATTCAGTCTGACACCGCAGCTCTGCTTTAGCATTCCTCAGCAGAACTTGCAGCTCGGGGGTGGGAGAAGCCTCCGTCTGTGCATGTGTGGGGTGAAGGCAGGGGAGCGGGGAAGGGGCCCGTGCTTCTCCCTAGTGACCTCTGCCAGGTGATTCGTGGGGCGGCAGGGAAGTTCGCTCTGGTGGACGCTGCTCCTTTAAATGTTCACTGAGATAAGGTGGCTCCATAGCACAAAAGTAGGGCAAGTAGGAGGCAGAAGGATGGCTGTGAGAAGTTGTGAGTCGCATGGATCCTCTCCAGAAAATGTGGCCGGTGTTATTTTTGTGGCTGCTTAATAATGCCTATGGATGCTTTTGAAAAATCACTGTATTTACTGGACTCCTGTACTTTCTCTCCGATTTAAGGTGGTAGTTTCTCTGTATTACAAATATGATTTTCAGCAAGAAAAGAATAACTTTAAAAGCTTCCCTCACAGAAAACAAACGGTATAAATATTATGCCATTTACCCATTGTAAGAGGCATTACATTTTAGTCGGTGCTTAGAAAGCATGTTGTGTGGAGTACTTATAAAACTCCCAAATGTTACTTGCCAGACTTGTTACAGTCTTTTGAGATTAATTTTCATAGACCTAAATGCTTGGAGTTATGGTATAAAATTCCACTACCACTGGAGAGGAGTGAAAATGGAACTTTAACACCACATGCAGATCCCATTACTGCTTTTGTACAGGTAGATGATTTGACAGCAGTAAACAGTTTGCTTCGTGGAAAGTGACACAATTGCACTGTGGGAATGTGAAAAAGAAAACAAACATCTTGCAAACCATCAGACAAGCAGAAATGTCAACAAGAGATATTAGAAATAAATAGGGTTAAAACGGTTTGAGTGACAGAAAGATTCCAGATGCCTAATTCACATTGACCATAGTTATAAAACAAGGGAATGCAGCTGCAGTTTTAGAAACTAAAGCAAATCAGGCTGATTTCCAGACGTGTATGTACATAATCAGAAAGCATGGGAGTCTAATACTGAACAGGAAGAATTAGATTTCAGAACTTAACTAGACACATTCAGAGAAACGGGATTGAAGATTCACAGGCAGAAAAGTTTCTAGAAGAAATGAAATGCGCAAACTTAACCCGAATGGAACACACACGTCCAACTAGTAGCATTGTCTATCGATTATGTGATTATTAATGAAACAATATCGTTTAAAGCGGGCTTTAACAGTGAAAATCTGATTTAAGAAATGAAGCAAGACTTTTGACATTTATTCTCACTACAAAATAAAAACTGTCTAGGGACTTTGCTTGCAAATACACATTTTCTCAGGGCGCAGCACTGACACATTGGACCTCTGTAAAGGGGGAGGGGAAAACAAAGATAGAAATAAAATGGTCGCGCTTTGAGAATTTCTCACCATCACTTTCTACAAGCTGTGTAAATACATCCTATGGTTAAACATAAAGGACAGGATTGTTTTCTTGTTGTGATGTAAATAAAATATAAGAATAATGAAGCAGATTAATGTATAGTAACATTAAAGAAGAATCAGACCCAGGGTATTGAAGTCTAACAAAATTATATTTACATTGAAGCAGTCCAAGTAGCAATTGTCAGTGTTCCAGCTGACAGACTCAGCAAACAGCCCACCTATTTCCCATTTCAGCAGCAAATGCCTGTACAGAAACCATCATGCTCTCACTGCAAAATAAGCTTAAGAACATTAAAGACCATATAGTATTCCTGGTTGCCATAATGCAACCAGTTTAAATCAAGTTTGTTGTAAATGATATCACTATAATACAGCTGATTGTAGTCCATAGAGTCAAGAAGAGAGTATGGTCAGCAGAATTTACCTTTTTTTTTTTTTTAAAAATAAGAACATCCCAGCTGTTCCTCTGTCGTTGCTTCCACATTTATATAGCACATTGCAGACCCATGTGTCTTTGTTTCTAGCACCAGATAAAAATTTCAGAGACGGATCTTCTCGTTACTGTTGTGACAGTCTTCTCCTGACTATATCATACTGTAGCATAAAGAGGAAGCTGATTCTTGTGGTGGCCTTCGGTGTTTATACACAGAGCATACCCAAGTATTAGTGACTGTCTATTATTTTGTAGAAAATAAAACATTGACAGTAGGGTTAGCTGAGAACTGTACTGGCTGGATTTGCTCTTTCTGTGAGCATGGAAGGTTAGGTTGACTTTTTCAGCTGAAGAAAGAAAACCACTCTCATCTGGAAAGATGCAAGATATTTCTAACCTGACCTTACCATCTTTTCCCTGTCACTCTTCTAATTTCTCTGTTTTTCTGCTCTCATACTTTTTTCCTGACCTTCCACAAACTTCTTTTATTTATGTAAATCTTCTTTGATTTGACCTTGCAAACCATCTGTGACTTTCCCCTCCTGCCCCAGCTCCATGTTTTGGGACAGTGAGATATACTTTCTGCCACCTGGCCTTTCTTTGGTCCAGGCGAAGTCAGAATTTGATGCTGGGCCAGTAGGTTGTACATAGATGCATAGCCAGACGCCTATGGAATGAGATACTCTTGATCTCATCAGTCTCCCTACTACAAAAAGGAAATTATTTTTCATCCCAACATTAGTCAAATCTACCATAAAGCACTTAGCCAATATTCCCATGGTTAAAACTGCTGAAGGAAGCAGTGAGAGCTAGTGGCTTTCTCAGGACACTTTGATCATCTGAATCTGTATCTGAATACCTATATCATCATATGAACGGTCCCAAAGAAGAGTGGGGTTTAGGGCTCAGCTCTGCCTCTGATGAAATTGGTGCCAAGTTTCACTCTAGAGATGAGACAAGAGAACATTCAGTAGAGAAAAGAAAGCTGATCTTGCAGAGGGGCTCAGGTTAAATATGTTTTAGCACCTTCCTGGCAAAGAAAACAAGCAAATAGGGTTGTCAGTGGGTGATCACTGAACCTCTAAACCCCCTAACTGTTATGCCTTATAAAAATGTGAACCAAAAAAAAAGGTGCCTGGGAAAAATTCTTCAATCTGAAGGTATTAGGAGTTAAGTCTTTACAGCCATGACAATCCCTATTGACAGAAATGTTCATAACCCAGAGGTGATGGAATACAAATGGGCATGGATGTGGGAAGCATTGCAATAGAGAGCACATCACAATAAAAGCTCTCTTTTTCAGTTATCCTTTCCTTTCCAGTCAAATAAATAAATTGCAGTGATGTACAGTGTGAAAAATTATTACAGTTAGAGTGCTTTTCTGATGGCAGAGATGACATAACTTATAAAAGCCTGTCCTAGATAATAGAAAGTAAAGATTGCTGGAAGTTAGTAAAGATTTAGGAACTCTTGGGGTCTGGATTGATTCAAGCATACTAATTGGATATGGATTGCTTCACTCCCGACTTGGTCATCTGCTGAGAAACCTGCACTGACGGGAGCACAGAGCCATGGCACTCCTGTGCTGCTCGTGCTCCCCGTCTGACTCCGCTTCCAAGGTCCTGGCTTAATTCTTCAGGAACGCTCATGAGGTTGGCCAAAGTTGTTGGAGTGATTGTACCCATCTCTGTGAACCATGACGTCAGAAGCCATAAGTCCAGAAGGTGACAGTGATCGTAGTGAAACGTTGGTGAGCAGAGCCTCTGCAGGGACAGGACCTTCAGGACAGAGTTCCCTTTCATCCAAGGATTCTTCACCTTCAGAGCCAGCTTCTTGACAGAAACTCAAAAAGGTAACTTGGTTTCACCCTGTAATGCTATGCAGTCAGATACAATCCAGCATTTTGTATTTTAACAATGATGTAATCTAGCACGTAACCTGAAGAGGAGTGAGGAACAGTGCCTTTCTCGCTAATTAAGGTTCCCCATCACATGGTTGGGATCAAGTGCATCTAAAAGCAAAGCTTAAATATGACACCAGCTTTCTGGAGTACTCTGCAAATCTAGAATATCTGAGGAGGTTTGCAGAAGGCTGAATAAAGGAGCTTGGTCAGTTCATAATTGTTCACTGTCTGTGACTGGGGCAACTGGAAGCGCGTGTGCCTCTGTTTTCAGAGCTCTGCAGCTCCTGAATGACAGAAGACGACACTCTTGTCGTGCTGTTTCTTATTCAGAAGATGCAATAGAAAGAGGTTCTGGGAAACAGAAGTGAGGAGTCTGTGGATTGTATCATTTGCTTTTATAGTCCTGCACCCCAGAAATCCAGAAATCTTTACGGGATGAGTGGTAGCTATCCCTTAGATAGCAGTAAGAGGACTGTGCTGCACAAAAAGAAGGGGTAACTCAAACCTTTCCTAGCTTTTGCATTGCTGGATTTTAAAACCTGGAATAGCTGAGGGGATAGTCTGTTCCCATCACCTCCCATTCTGTCATCGCAGCCATCAAATACCAGTGTCAAACCAGCTGCAGTGACATAACCATCCTAGAACACCTGCCTGTACACCTATTGGAAAGTCCTTCTGAAAAAGGAGTGTGCCCATAGGGAGCTCTTTATTGTGTTTTTTTTCTCCTGCAGATTCAGCAGGTGCTATATATTATCCTTTACAACCTTCAGCCATTGGGAGCTAGGACATTGTAATTATGTTCCCCATCCATGGAAGTTACTGCCTATTACTGTGTAAAATATGCGCTCTGCTCGGGATTCAAAACTAAACTGAAGAAGCACGTTTGCCGCTGCTTTCACACCAACAAAATAACGGTAGTTTTAATTTACAGTAGTAAATGCTCTTTGCCCCTTACATGGTGGAACCTGTATCAAAATACCTTGCTGCTGATATGTAAAGAAATCAGATTCTAAGTGGTGACAGCTCACTTCCACAAATAATATTTTACATTTGTGTAGTTCCTTTTACTAAAAAGTCATAGGGGTTTACACTCATAAATGTAAAAATAATCTGGGAGGCTGAGACGTAGAAAGTACATGACCGTTTTTATAGAGGGGTAACTTTAAGTCATCTCTGTAGAGATAGTCAGGATCTCACAGCCCTTCCTAACAAGTTGCTTTAATTAGTCATTGCTCTTGTATTTGTATGCGGATTGATCTTTAAGTAGCTGGACCCAGTTCCCACAATGATTCAGTAGCACAGGAGAAAACAAAAGTTGAGTTTTCTAGCTCCTGCAGCTCCTACTTTTGTGGCCTCATCCACAGGAGTATTGCCTTCTGTGAGATTTCACCATTTTCTGACTAAAAAAATGTAGCCTGGTTTTATCTCACTGTTCTCTCCTGAAGTTATTCAGAGGAAGTGAGATATGGTGGGTACCTCACGCACTATTCCGTTAGGATAAAGAATGTATGCTGTCTTATTGTGTTTGGAAGAATGTTCCAAAGAAAACTCTCTATGGCATAGTTGTGATAACAAGCAGGAAAGAAATAACTAAAAGGAGAGACAGCACAAGAAAATTTAGCTGCTTTGGTGTAATCTGCTAGTTCAGCATTACAATACTCGATACTAGTGTGCTTCCTTCGCCAAGACCCTTGGCGATAGCCACAGCAGTCCACAGCATAAGATGCTGTGTTGCCTATAGCTGCCCTAAAAGCAAAGAGAAAGTTTTTGTTGCTATGTACCTCCAGGAGATAAAGTGCAGACCGTCCTGGGCAGGGTCACAGTGCACAGTGACGAGCTCTTGAACATTTTCTTCTCCTGTTCATTTCTTCTTCCCACCCTCATTTAAATAGGAAAGTCCCATGTGCCCTCACACTCTGTCATGGGACTGACCATGGCTCTTAAGTACTGAGGTTCTGTTTGTCTCTGCTCACATCATGCGAGTGAGGCTGTGAGTGAGTATTGCTAGAAATATTGGTGTACTAAACACACCAGCTCAGGTGTGGTAGCTCATGAAGGTGGAAGACACCTTCTTCTCTCCTACCAGACATTATTTTTCATTGTACTGTGTGTTGGATAATCACTTCTGTGTGTAAAGCTTAGTATATTTGAATTCTCCACTGTGGTAAGAATACATGATCGGACAGCCCAGACTCCACCTGAACAGGAAATACAAGAATTATTGTCAAAATATCTTAAATGTTTGATATGAAATTTTCTTCCCCAGCTGGAGTAACAGCAGGGTATTTGGCCCAGCACCCTGCTTTTCACGCTGGCCAGTAGTGGATACTCTGGGAAAAGTAGATGGACGAGGGCAGTATAGGGTAATACCTTCCTTTTATACCTTCCAGTTTCCAGTATAAGTTGCCAAGATACTATGATGTTTTCCAAGTGATATGACATTCTTCTTTTAAAGCATGAATTGATGTTTATGTGGCTACACAACGCAGAAGAAATGTCATTTCCAGCGTTGGTCCTATGGATACGTGCTCACTGGTGTGTATGTAACCAGACCTCTGCACCTCAGTACAGGGTAACCCAGTCATGGAGGAAAATTGGTTTGTTATGCCTTTACCTGAGCTTACTGCTGCCTTGGTGACGAACCTCATACCTTGAAGCACATCAGACCTTTCTGTCATCATTAGAAATACTTTAAAACTTTAAAAGTCGAAAGCTTTATGTTTTGGCTACCTCAGCATATAAATCTGAAAATGTGTTTCATTTGTGATAAACACATTTTTGTGCATATGAGTCATGCCCGGCAAAGGTAAAGTACAGTAATCCAAAAAAAAAAGAAGAAGAAGAAAAAAAAAAGAATCAGAAGAAACCCTTTTTTGGGAAGTTATTATCAAAAAAATCTATTAAAGTGTTTGACATAAAATGTGCCTCCTCTGCTGGGATCTTAGTAGTGCTTCTACCAATCACCTTTTCTGTTACAAGAACATTTATCCCTCGTTTTTGCAGGCATGCCTTTCAACTACCAGTTCATCCTATCAGTGTGTATATGACTTTGGTTTGTCTGTTTGCTTATCCTTGTTAGGGTTCTCCCACCCTTCCCCAAAGGTGTGAGGGGAGATTGGATCGAAATAGGTAGATGCTGATGAACAAACGCTTCTTTGTCTTCGGGTGCAGTACAGTTGTCTCTAAGAGACAGCTTCTGTTTTTCCTTAGAATTGCCGACCCTCTCTGAAAATGGCTCTCCTTGAGTCTTGGCTTGAACCCTTCACACTGAAAAAGAGAATTGGCCATTGTCTACAAAGGGTTGTGACCGGCTATTGCTGCACCAGAGAGGTCAATGGGAGAGAGCACGTTTAACAAGCTGTGAGTGAGCGGCATGGAGGAATAAGGAGCACGGAGGGGAGCTGAGAGCAGAGAGCTTGGAGTAAAGCTCCAGGAAGGAAAAGAAATCCAAGAATTTATAGAGAAACAGGGAGGGCAACAAAAAAACAAAATTAAGAGAACTGAGAAAGAAAAATTAAAATGAGTGAAAGCAGAATCCTCATGTGCATCCTCAAGCTGTCATGGTAAAGAATATAAGCCCTACAGCTTTTCCTTCACTTCTCCATGGAAATAAAACAATTATCATGAAACTATTCTATTTTATTCTTCAGAGAAATTATTTAAAAGCAGTTCCCCATTGTGGGAAGACTTGACATCAAGAACAGTTAGTGTCTCTCACAAGCCCTTCTTTATGGTTACTGTTTAACTCAAATGCCAGGAAGCTGACACCCAGATGCCACTGTGCTACCTTAACAGGAATGGATAGTTTTGCCTTATGGGATCAGAGGGGTAGGGAGAAAAATGTCTTCAAAAGGAGAAGAAAAATAATTGAAAGCTGGATTGTGTCCTTTGATCTGCACATGGAGAGTTAAACCAGTGCTAAAGTTTCCTTCCCCGGGTGGGAGAGGCTTTCAGGGCAGCGGGGTCCTTCCCTTCCACCCCAGGCACTGCTTGTTGCTCATTGTGCTCACTCCGTTCCCCTCTCGCTCTCAAACATCCATGTCCCACCACCATGATTTTCTCTCTCCAGAAGAGACCCTGGAGTGGGTCTGGCGTGTACCAGGCTCCTCTCCATCAGGGCTGTTTTGGGAGGTGTCAATGCCAGGGCGCTTGCTGTGGCAAAAGGTCTTCTCCAGTTTTTCAGCATCCTGGTGAACCATCGGTTGTCAAGGGAGGAAAGGGTGGGAGGGTAAAGATGGGAAGACCCAATCTTCGTGGCCTCCGTCTGGCATCCTTACTCATGAGAAAAGGCAGAGAGGAAACCGTGAGAGAAATGGCCCATAATCCCTGCTGCTTTGTGGCGTATTATTATATGAGAGTAAGAGATAACAGTGTGCTCTTTGATAGAAAGTCACCTTCTAGCACTTTGTCATTCAGGTTCTTTGAAACTGAGCCTGAACAAAACCTGCCTGAATAAAGCTCTAAAACATGTGCTTTATCTTAAAGTCCCTGAAGAAGAAGTGTCTTCACTCCTGAAACATATCGAAGCTTTATTACGAGCCAGATTCTGATCTCAGGCATAGCGGTGTAAATCTGCTATTACTCGCTCAAAATCAGTGGTATTATCCTACCAGTGGCAGAGAGCAGGTTCACCCCTTCCTCCTGAGCAGAGGGATGAATTCGTTCCACGTTGTTGGCACTGTAAACTTCTCCCGACATAGTACTGGCACTTACTTTCATCCGGATGATTAGAATTAAGCATCGCCTTCCTTTTGCGATTATACTAAATTAAGTTAAATCATTATGTTTTCAACCTTCTGTTACACTGTAGAATACTTACTTTAGATAAAACGCACACTTTTATTTTACTTTAAAATTCTATGCTCAGGAATGGCTCCCAAAACATGAAAATGCGTATTAAATACACAACTAGCTCTGTAATGTCTCTGTATTGGTGCTACCAATTTTTCTCAGTTTTCACAGTTAGAGATGCAATAACGTTCAGGATGGTGCAACGTTTTTCGTCGGTTCGGAATAATGACCAAATCGCTGGGTTTATCAGAGGAGAGGTGTAGGTGGTGGTTAATGAAGAGTCAGTGTTGGAATTTATATTAAAGTGAATGTTTAGGATAGCAACCGGTAAGACTTCAGGGCAAGAAGGGCGAGAAGGAGCCTGTGTGTCAGAAGGCTGGTAGTGCCACTCTCAGAATCTGTTTCAGCCAGCACATTGCAGAGGTGCCGACCTGACCACATCTCACGGATGCAGGCGGCCTCGCAAGAGGCTAAGAGTGAATACGCACGAGAGGTGAATAATTTTATTTGCTTAGACACTATCCTTCTGCATCCCAGGTGGTGGTGTCAAACTGAGAGGCTATTCCAGGAAATAATCACAAGAGTTCATTTCTAGGACCATTAGTCCTAATCCTCTCATCATCCTTATTTATTTACAGTACTATCATGCGCTATTTATAGTGAAAGTTGCTCCCTCTTTCTAGTCTTTTCCAGATAATTCCTTTTTCCCCTCATTAAGATGACTGCTAACTTATTATTTATTATCTATAGTGCAATAGGTCCTACAGATCTTGATCAGCATCATTTGTACACATTTATAAAGAGAAATTCAGTGTCCACCTTAAAAGAGTTGTGAACATGCAGTTCTGCATTTGACATATTCTGTAGCTGTACAAATGGTTTCTACTGTTCCAGGAATTCAGGACTCTTAACATAAATGCAGATTGTTCAAGGGTTATTTTTTTGGAAGTATAAATAAACCATGCAGTATTAAAGCATTTAAAAGAACATATCCATCCATAACGGAAAGAGAGACTCTAAGAGGTTCATATATAAAATTATAGTTTTCTGCTTATTTTTGATAATAAGGACCAAACCTGAAGACTTGCTGCATACTAGGGACAAAAAATCAAGTTATTTGACAATTTCCTGTTGATGAGAAGCAAAATAGTGACCACGGATCGAAATGACCAGAGTCCTAACACTGTAACACAGACGACATCTCTTCTTTTTAATTAAAATACCTATGTAGAAGGAGTGTAGAACTGGAAGAGACCTCTGGGCCATTTAATTCAGCCCCCCTACAATCACAGGCAACTGTATCATATAATCTCTTGCATAAGCATATCAGTTTTGCTACACTAAATGCGTGGAGAATCAACTATGTTCTCATCTGTTATCAATGTTTTTCATTGATCTCAGTGCTGTGCTCTATTCACCGATTAACTAGGCATATCACCTTCACTGACCTGAATACAGACACGTTGCAGAATCATCTCTCATCCAGCAGTCAGGTTTGCTGCTTTTTATTCTTCCACCTGTCTAGCTGCATCGTAATCATATTTTCTCTCTACTGAATTCTTTTCCTTTTTATTTGTGGTTTTAAAGTCATAGTCATAATATATTAAGTAATGGGTAATTTTTAGATGGGTCAGTCAATACAGGGGAGAATAATTTCTAATTTACGTTTTAAAAGTAAATTTAATTTAGCAATTGTGTTCACAATAGCGGTTGGTTTAACTTTGATTGCCCAAGTACGCACCCAGTTTGTGTCAAACAAATCTAATTTGGTAACGCAAACAAGCATCGTTCTTGGCGCTTGAATCAAGGCATGTACCACAGAAGAGAGTAGATCATTAAGCTATTAAAAATGCTTGATGGTGAGACTGCCATTATGCCAAATACTCTTCTGAACTCTTGGTTGTATCTGTGGTGCTGATGGATCAGTAAAACAACCCTCATGTATAAACATAAACGCTGTATTTATTGCGCTCTCAGTTCTGGATGTGTGACATTTCATTAGGTGTAGCCTCTTTAACTGTGATCTTTGCTGTGTTCTTCATTAAGTCTCACGTGATTTTAACTTAAAAGGAGTTATGTCACAACCCTTTGATCACATTACATTTTTTCATTCTTGTGTTTCCACATTTCGACATTATCTTAAATTAATCTTCCTGTGACCTTGGTTGATCAAAACTTTCATTAAAGGATTTTCTTGTCAAATTAATACAGGCCATTCCTTCGACACGGTTTTATTCTCAAAAAGTCTGTAGTCAACAACTAAAATGAATGTTTCATGAGACTATTAAAATAGTCTCTTGAGTATTGGAAAACAGCAATGAAGAAAGAATTTTTGTTTATAGAGCACCCAACTCTTTGTGTTAACAATCATCCTTTGATCTCCTCCTAGAGCTGACAAGATAGGAAGCAAATTGGTAATTTTCGGGGGGTTGTTCTTAAAAAAAAAAAAAAAGGAGAGAGTTTAATTGCAAAAACATGTTTTACATCAATGTGGGACTTGCCCAGTTAAAGATCCAGACAGGCAGAAAACAAAAGGTGGATTTCTAACAGCAGTTTAGGTACTGTACTAACACAATCCTATGGCAAAAAAATAATATTTCCTGTTCTTAAAATTGCAGTTTGTGTCAGAAATTGTGTAACATAAACAAACTATGCCATGTAGGTGAGGTAGCTTTTGTTTCTTGAATATTTGTTTTATCTGGTTCTTTAAAATAGTGTCACTTTGGCCATTAAGAGCTGCTGTGACTCTGGGCTGTTACATCTCTAGACTCTTCTGTCAAGGAGAATTCAAACCACTTGTCGGTTTACAGACAGCATCGCCTGCAGAGAAATTAGAGACTGAACTCAGTAGTGAAGTGGTAACTTTTAGCTATATTCACAAGTGACTCTCAACTCTGAGATGTCACTTCAGAAAAAGCCACATTCCCAAATGCTTTGAGATGCTGCTTTTGAAGTGAGAAGGGGAGAGTGACAGAAGGGAAAGCAGGCTAAAATCAGGTACAAGAGAACCAAGAAATGTCCACGTATGGACAACTGGGTGCTCCAGCCTTTGATGAAAGAGGTGAGTGATTTAGAATTTATGTATAAAAGCCGCTGCTAAGCTTTTATGGCCACAGCACTGAAGACAATCAAAGTGAAGATCCATTTATTCCACATTTGGTTGGAAAAGATGATTAGCTTCCTGAAACACTGATTTTTTTCCCTGCAAGAAATGTTGTATGACCTATGAAGAGATGACTGAGGGATGTAAGAAGTACCACAGTGACCAATGAATTCTTAATGAGAAATACATTTTCACATAAGAATTTCAAAACAGAGTGTATCTGATCTCCTTCTATGACCAGGAGACCCG
>NW_009203281.1:0-8030 GCF_000690835.1 Fulmarus glacialis | reverse complement strand
AAACCATTCTATGATTCTAAGATTCTAATGTTTGCTCTAAAGACTAATTCTCTTCCTGTTAAATGTGTTCAGAGGAGGGATCAGAAATTAGGGATGCTTTATCAAGTCGTTTGGGGTAGATATTAAATTATTCTAGTCATCTTGGTTTCACTGAGCTGTATTTAGAGTGCATGCATTGTATATTCAGATTCTGCAGAACTTAAGCAGAAGGATTATGTGGTGCTTAGAAAACCTGAAATGCTTCATGTAAATGCTTTATGCTGTTCTTTTCTGTGCATGTGTGCAGTTTTATAGACCATTTTGCCTACAAGAGGTGTTAGTATTAGTGCAAATGTGTCATTTGTAGAAGGTGCCAAGTGATAGTTCCTCAAAAATGGTTAAAAGATTTGGTTCTGATTTATGGGCAATTTTTTCCTGCCTCCTGATCAGGGTTGGTGACAAATGCCTCAGAAGAATGAAACTTAAGTCTTAAATATGGATGAAATTTGTGCAAAAGGCTTTTCTGCATGTGAATATTGAGTTTAGAGCAGTTCTAGCAAGGTGGCATCTGTTTCTGTATGCCTGCAGTCAGCACTAATGCTGTTAGCTATTGTGCAAGATCCCAAACAAAATGGTACCTCCAGTCTTTCAGGAGGTGTAGTCTTTTTGGTGTTAATGAACAGAGAATCTGCTGTTTGAAGCTGACCAAGTCACTCCAATAATTGATGAATCTGTCAAATTAGGATTGGGGTACCAGTTTGGGTTGAATCTGGCAAACTTGGATATCCAGAAAGTGGTGAGGAAAAACTGAGTTTGTTTCAACTTTATGAATAGAATAGTGCTTCCCCAAATAAAGGATACTGCTTTTAAACAGGATCAAAAAAACAAGTTACTAAAGTTATTAAATCCTTTACAGGGTTTAATATCTGAAAATGAAACTAACTACAAATATAAGTGATATTGCTAGCAGAAACTATTCCTGTGTATGTTTGCCAATGGTGACACTGGCAAGCAAAGATGCCTCTGCTGGTTAGGTATATCAATAGGATTAATGAAATATCAATCATAATTTTTTGTGATAAATGAGGTCTCTGGACTAAAACAGCCCACCAAGTGCACTAGCCCCATTCAAACAGCTTACTAGACCTGACACAGGGATAACTAAGTTTCCTTTAAGTATTTCATTGCCCTTTCCCTCTTTGAAACTTCCCTCTAACTCTGACTCCTTGAATAAATCATAATGGCCTCAACATGGGTCAGGCAGTCCTAGCTCTGATCTGATCAACCTGGCATTGTAATGCCTGCTCGCATTACCTGTCCTGTCAAATATATTTTCACAGGCTCATAGCTGGGTCCTGTGCAAATTCAGCCTCATTACCTCTGACAGCCCTGGAAGGTGACAGGTTAACTGCAGCAGAAAGCTATTCAACTGAAGTTCAGAGCAGCTGGGTTCCTATTGGAAAAGAATCTGGTAGACTTCAGATTCAAAAGTAGGTATTTCACTTTTTTGGGCATCTTTGCTCTCCCTGAAAAAAAAGTTACGAGTTTCTGGTCTTCTGCTTCGTGCACAAACAGTTGAGTCTCCATTGATGTGCTTAACTTGCCTCTTACCTAACAGCTCTTGGTTGCTTCTGTGGTGCTATATATTTATATACTTCAGCTGCGACCTCTTGTCTTGCCCAAACCTTGGCAGTGTTAACAGACCTAATCTCATACTAGAACTAGTTGGCCTAAATGTTGTTTTTCATGTCTGGACCTTGGTAGAAGGTGATGGAATAACTAAGGCAGCTTGAATTTTGTCTGCTTTATAATTTGTCAAGATAATTAGTCCCAGGAGTTATGCTCAGTTTCTGCTTGAGGCTGGTTGTGCATTTGAATTAATTTCTTCATTTCTGTTCTTTACAGACTCCTGTACACATTAAAAAAACTCTGAATAATATGTCTTGATATGGTGAAGATAGTCTTACTTGGCAAGATAAAACCTTGTGGAAACTCTTCTATAGCTTGCAGGTCCAGTCAAGTCTTTTAAAAATACAATCTTGTTATGAATTTTTCAGGTTGGTCCAGCTCTACAGATTCCTCTGAGAAGTCTGAATTGCTGTGATACGGAAATTAATCTGAGGTATTTAGGTGAGGCTTGAATATACTTTGGTAATGCTGTCTACAATCCTATTGTAACTGGGACATGCTACAAGCAAAGATTAGAGAGGTTAGGGCTTTTATGCAACCTTATAGGAAAAAGGCCAAGTTCTTGAGGTAGGATTCAGTTCTAAATAAGTTACCTATATGTAGGAGTCCACGTGGATGCTGGATGTCTAAACTGCAGTTAGTGGAATGAGATCTTGTCAACTTAGGCAATGGAGTTCAGGGTGATTTAATATACCTTGCTATTTGATCAGCTGAATACCTCAACTGACTTCAGGTCAAGTGTGAAAATGTGACCCTTTGTCGTGGTTTAACCCCACGCAGCCGCTCACTCACCGCCCCCCACCTCCGGTGGGATGGGGGAGAGAATCGGGAGAGCACAAGGAGGAAAACCCCCGGGTTGAGATAAAACAGTTTAATAATTGAAATAAAACAAAATAGAACAGTAATAGTAACAGTGAGGACAACAACAATAACAGAATATACAAAGCAGGCGATACACAACGCCACTGCTCACTGGCCGCATGTCACGAACGGGGGGCCAGCGCCCTCCACCTGGTTTTTATACTGAGCATGATGTCACATGGTATAGAATACCCCATTGGCCAGCTGGGTCCACCACCCCGGCTGTGCTCCCCCCGCCCCGTGCGAGCATCCCCCAGCAACAGCCAAAGCATCAATGGGCCATCAATGCTCCTTTCATACCAAACCCAAAACACAGCACACCCCCCAAGCTACTGGGGAGAAAGGTAACTCTGTCCCAGCTGGAACCAGGACACCCTTAAACCTGTACTTCTGTTGCATTTCATGCTTGAAAATAATCTTCAAACTTGCATGGACTTAAAGGCAGAAAAAGTGACTTAGCCATGGAAGGTCATGATGTGGTTGTCTTGGTGGAGGGGACTCTCTGGATCTAACCTAACACTGCTATGAAATGCCAGCACATGTGAAAGGTGTTTCATAGCTTAGATATGTACAAATGAGGCAGGAGAGAGTTATCCCCCTCCCACGCATTCAATGAATATGCATCATGAAGTAGTTTAGCCTCAGAAATCTGTTTTTGCTTTGACAGTTTAGTGAACTCAAGTGTTCTGAATTTGGAGGAAAAATAGCTTCCATGGATGATAAATGGAATGATGATGGCTTTCCATGAGATGGATCAAAACTATGGGAACAATTTATTTGTTTTGTGACAGGCTACTGTTTTAAAAATTGCTCATAGATCTACACTTAAATACTGGGTAAATCTCAGAAGTTGGTAAGAAATGGTTTGTGTTGTGTTCCCTGAAGTGATACTTTAAATATATATTCTCAAAAGTTACTGACTTTCAGAACTGGTATCCATCCAAGCATTTTAGCTCAACATTTAAAGTGAAAATATCTATTTTAAAATGTCATTGTCATATACAATATATCTGCAGTTGTTACGTAAAGTCATGGAGAGATTAATATTTTAATCACATGACTAGTTAGAAAACAATTTTTCATAATACCCCAGTTCTAAGAACTACTTAGAGTGGGAATGAGAAAATGTGGTTGTATAACCATAAGTGACATGGAGGAACAAGCATCAAATGTAGTACCAGGGATAACTTTTGAGCAATCTTATAGTAATTGACCAAGCTTTCTGTTGTGAATAAATGTTTAAAAACCTGTTACTGTGTTGTGTGAAGGAGGGAGCAGTTTGATGTGGTACAACATAGATGCTTGAAGTATTTACCTTTCCCTAGAAACCTCATTTTCATGAAATGAATAAGAAAAATCTTGAAGATTTCCTAGTTTCAGGTCATTAAGGGAAAGTGCTCTGAATCTTAATTTAACTATTTTTATTTTTTTTCTAGTGACCCTATCACAGAGGAACCATTGCAGAAAACTAATATGCCAAGAAAGCTTTCTATGGCTTTAATGACAATGGCTTGCTTAGAGCTTTACAGTAAAGCATTTGGTCAAGCATTTATATTTTCACTAAGTATTTTAAGCTGGATGAACCATTCTCAGCAGACTTGTCTTGGTGGGGATAAACAAGGATTACTCTTTCTATTATATCCCACTTTCTGTAATATATACTTTTAGAAACTCAGTAGCATTGGCATTAATTCCTTTTTTGCTGAAATTCATATAGTAGATCAAATACTTACGAACAGAATGTTTCACTTGTATACTCTTTGTAGCTGTGTTTTCTCCAGAACTGTTTTCAGGGAATAGTTTCAAGAAATGATCTGGTAAGGAAATAAATCTAGAGATTTATAACTGCTAAAGTCATATTTTGACTTGGGGATTCTGAAGAAATGGATGTTAAGCAGTGATGTCCATAATCTCCATTGTACTATATCTGCAAAAATGCTTCTTAAAATGAGGATTTATGAATATCTAGAGAAGAAACAATTTTTAAGCAAAAACCTGATTATCAATTCATTTTTTCTATGTCTATAAAACTTTTTCTATTAAAAATTTATTTTAAATTGGAGATGTTGTAGTTATATAGCAGTTTAAGATAATCTGTGACAGGGAAACAAATACATGCTTTCAGTATAGTTAACCAATGTTTGTGGGCTAGTGGACACCATGGCCAAGGGATAGAATCCCCTATGTGAGGAATTTGAGAAGGGGCTGTTGCACTTTGTGGTGTATCTTTAACCACAAAGTAAACCAGAAGTCTAGATATAGGGGGATGTGCTTTCAGTGATCAGAGGCTTTAGGAAATAAGAACACCCCTTAAATCTCGCATATTCTTGCTCAAACTAATGTGTATCTGGTGATACTTTGTAATGATGTAAGACTACAGAGGGTACCATTTATCAAACTGGAGTGTTAATTGGCTTGAACTGTAGTTGAGGTAACAATTTTTCCCATCTTCTCCAATTGCCTCCTCCCAGGTCTGTTAATCTGAATCTTGATACTGTTTTTGCAAAGATGCCTTAAATGTTTTGCTGTAATTTTGTTTGAGGTACCATATTTGTCAATCCTTTAGAGCTGGTCTAGAAGCAACTTTGAGTTGGGGACTTTATCTTCTGTTTTATACACCATCATCTGTAAGATCCTGATTCTTACCTAAGGCATCGGAAGCTCTCTAAATATATGGACAATCCTTGATTGAACATAGATGATTCATCCAGTGTAGAATAACATTTAGGGCTGGCTCTTCAGAGTTCAGCTATCCTGTAGAACTGAATATGGCAATAGCTTGCAGACCAGCTTGTATTGGAAAGCAGTGCGACTGCTTTAATACAATGTTAAGCTGAAGTTGGTGAACTTGAGGACAACTTCGGGTATTTACGGCAGTTCAGATAGGACCATGCTGTACTAGGGAGAAGGGTGAGTGAAGAGGGGAGTCTGGCATGTCTGATTCTGAGCCAGAGGTAGTGAAAGTGACCGATCCGACTTGTATGGAGCTGCTCAGATGTCTTTTTATTACTATCCAGCGCCTCTAATTCAGGGATGGTTTATAAGCTTGAGTTTAATACTAGACCTGAATATTTTTTTGTTCTTGTGCCCTTGGGCAAATAAACTCCAGGAATGTGAGGCATGGGAAGCTCCCATGCAACTGGTACATGAGCTATCTTGTGTAAAAGCTAACTTGGATCTGCCAGGCTTATTTGCTTCTGTTTCACCAGCAGATAGGCTGGATTTGTTAATTTTGTAATGAAAACTTGTCTTATTCTGTCGTGGTTTTGTACCTTTAGGTTTGAGTCCTTCTACTCCTTGATTGCTGGGAATAAAGAAGTGTATAAGTAATGACAGTAACTTAGTCGCTGATATCTTTTTGAGTGTTTCTATATCTCTATGAAATATTTCAAAATCTTTGCTGATCAGATGTTTCCAATTTGATGTAAAATTAGGGAGATAAACCAATAGTTCAAACGAAATCCAGTACCTGTTCAAAGTAAATAGTTTTCTACTGAAAGGATTCATTCAGTATCATAAATGGGTTTTTTTTATGGAACAATCAACTGACCTGTTCCAAAGCTTTTTAGCTTTATGTGTGAGCAAAAAGGCTTTGGGACTGCCTTGAAATAGTTTTCTACTGAAAGGATTCATTCAGTATCATAAATGGGTTTTTTTTATGGAACAATCAACTGACCTGTTCCAAAGCTTTTTAGCTTTGTTATGTGTGAGCAAAAAGGCTTTGGAACTGCCTTGTAAGCCATTTTTTAGTAACCTTCAATGTTCATCGTGTTTTTAAGCTACATCTAGAGGTACCGTGCTTTCAAATCAGCAGAATTTCAGACTTGCAGCACAGGTTTCTCATGCTTCAGACTTGTCAAATCTAATATTTGGAGCCTCGGTGCACAGAAAGAATAGGTCAGTGGATCTCAGGATACAGCTAATACATTTTCATGTTCATTAAATGTGTCTAGAACATGTCATCGGTGCAGCTACCATAATGTCTAGCTTTAGCACTAGAGATTTTTTGGTTTTGAGAAGATGACAACTTTTGGTGGTATTAAGGTTTTGTAGGTCAAATTTTAGAAATATACAGCATATTAAACTATTTAGCTTTAATTAAAATAAACAATACAGCTGGAGTAAACAAATGTGCTTTGGAACACCCAAGTCCTCCCTAAGCACTGAAGCCTTTTAGTTACTTTGATTACATACAAAGTGGATTTCACTTTTTTGCAGGTATGCACTTCCATTTGTTATGATTGTAGTTTGTATTTTAACTGTCAGGTGGTTGTTTGTTCCAGTTAGGAAGTGATATTCAGAGCTATGTATTGCATAGTTAAATACATGCTTGCCTACTCCTAAATTGCAGTCAAAAATTGAGTAAAATTTCGTCTGAATATTTTAACTAAGATTATTGCTGGAAATTTTGACTGTATCAGACTGCAGGTACTCAACATTCTGAAATAATTTCAGCATACTTTACTGTAAATGGAAAATCTCTCATTTTACATGTATGTAGTGTTTATTTTTGTTCCTAATAATTTACAAGGATATTTTAAAGTAAACATAAGTAACCTTAAGTAGTGCTTGAAAAATTGATGTGGTATTGCACTATATGAAAGCTTTCATTTGAGCTTAACTATGAACTCCCTGTTCATAAGTGATGATCCTTTATTTAAGGAAACTGTTGACAAGGAGTTACTGACTTCTGGAAGCTCAGACTTGTTATGTATTGTTTCAATTTGTTTGATTTCCTTGCAGTTATACCTCCAGAAATAATAAAATCAGAAGTCCAAGTTGGAAGGGACCTCTAGAGAACATCTGGTCCAACTTTGTTGAAATCATGACTGTAAATTAGATTACTCAAGGCCCCGTCAGTGGCCCTGAGTCCTGAGTATTCTCAGCAAGGGAGATTTCTACCATTTTGCTGGGCAACCTATTTCTGATGAATGTTTTCCTTAACTGTACCTTAGGACCTATAAGAAAAAAAAAGGAATATATCTAATAAAACAAACTTAAAGAAATTGGCTGGGGATTTCTTGAGATTTGGCCTGATAATTTCAGAAAAGAGTAGTTCATGCAAGGCCTTAAATTTAATAGTTTCTTTGGACTATAGTCATCCATAGGCAATTTGCTCAATTGTATCTTGGTTCTAACTCGGGTTTGCATTGGGAATTGAACTTGCAAGCACTAAGGGGAATAAAACTTTATTTTTATATTTAGTAGGCTTTTAATGCTTGCCTTTCTTTTTGTCTAAAGCTGAAGTAGGTGAACAGGAGCTGTAAACTTTCTGCATTGTTGGGTGATTGCAGCTGGGCCTTTTTTCCATCAGCACTTTCAATGTAGCAACAAAGGATTTTGAGCTGCTCCTACCCCATTGTCAAGTGTTTTCAAATTCCTCCAGAGGAATAGGGAGCTCAAAGAAGCCCATCTTGGCCCTTTAGTGACACAATAGTAGAGGAACAGTCAAAGAACTTATAAACTGTTTCGCCTGGAGCGCGGCGAACAGGGCGTGGCGC
>NW_009203280.1:0-11171 GCF_000690835.1 Fulmarus glacialis | reverse complement strand
AAATGATTCTATAATTCTATGATTCTGTGGAAAGGGTAAGGGAAGACAGGGTTCAATCAACACTTTTAAATAAGCACCTTCTTAGATATCCTAAACCTGAATGCAAAAAACCTGTCTTTTTTATAAAATAACTTGACAGATTTGATTCTATTTTCCTTTTTCTTCTACCTTAAATATATTTTAAATATACTTAAACGTGTAAATATGTGAAAAACATGAAGACAGCTCTTCTTTTAATCTAGGCTTGATTTTAATGATAGTAATAGTTTATATTATTCTACCTAAATGCCTTGACCAAAAACTAGAAGCCTACTGTGATAGTCACTTTATAAGCATTTCATGAGAAGATCTTTGCACCCATAAACACCTGAAAGGCCTCCAGCTGCATGCCTGAATAACGGAGACAGAGATGTACTATTTTCTCCATTGAGTCCATTCATTGAGAATTGTATCCTGCCAGCTCATGGATTTTAGGGCCATGCAAAACACGCAGAGCTTTACATGCGTAAATATAAAACACTCAAAAATGGATTATGTGGTCACTAATTTAGGGCAAAGGCTCTAACGATGGAGGTGCTTGTCAGCTGTTCATTTTTCTGAGGGATTGGCTGGCTAGTCTTACTTTAACAGACATCCAAACACATAGTACAGGCTGAAACTGTTAGGCCTTCAAACCTCCTTTTTTGTTTTTTTTAATGTACTTGTTCCATGCCAGTTGAGGCATCAAGGTCCAGAATTCATGTGTTCTTCAGTGTTCTTGGCCTGATACTGGTGATTTTTTTTCCAATGGCTGTCACAAAAGCAGCCACTCAAAAATAAGGTAGTGGTTGTGTTTCTGTTACAAGGCACAGGGGAAAAGGAATTATTTACTTAGTGTTAGGGAAAAATACTGGGTGGATCCAGCAGTCTGAGACGGCAAGGCTGTTGCAGCTCCACGCCCCCGGGTGTAACCAGTATCGAGGCAGAAGATGCATTCCCAGCAGCCACATGCACAGAGAGCACACATAAACCACATATATACGTGTATATATATATATACACATATGCATAGCCAGCCACATAGACACTCAGAGCACCCATGTAACACAGACAGCACCAACGGCCTCATCCTGCTCCCCTCTCTGGCTAAGCAGGATGGAGGTTGACTAGTGAGACTATATATATACACACACATATATATATATGTACAGGGTGGATATCTCCAGCAGCTGGGCTAAGACTCTCGGTCTGGACGTACATGCTGCCAAGGTCACAGCCCACTCTGGTTGCTGGTACAGACCCCCTCACTCTTTCTCCCTCTCACACACACAGAGAAACAGAAACTTGATTTTGTTCCCCGGTCCAGAGAGTCTTAATGTAAGATATATCAAAAAGTTACAGAAAAAACATATCAACAGCTATTAGTGGAAAAAGGACCACAAAAGAGTGCTTCTCCCTCAGGGACAAATGCACTAATCATCAGGCTAAGCAAGATTTCCTCATCTTATATTTAATGACGTTCCTCACGCAATAGAGGAAGAGATTTACCAATATAGAATTAACATCGTTTTTACAGTCCTTTTGTGGTGTCTTGAGACGTGGAAGCTACAGGCTGCATTTTCTTAAAAGAAAGGTAGAAACCTAGCCTTGAACCTTTCATTTTCCACACTTGTGTCAAACTATTGAATGGAGAGAGAGCAGACCTTGGTGCATCTGGTGAGCCTGAACACTTTCTCTTCTGGTGTTTTCTATTGATTCTAATCCATTAGGCATTTGTTGTTAATTTTATGATGTATGTTGTTAACATGTATGTTTATATATTTGTCTGTGTATAATACATATACATTTTCTATGTCTGTGTTTTCATATTTATATATACATGCACATGTACGCATACATACACACAGAGACACATATGCAATTCACTCAGTAAAAGTTTTTGCATATCAGATTTTTGTTTTCTAATTGTCATTGGTATTGCACATGATTCTGTTAAATTTAAATTTAAGACAAAAGATGATCAGTGCAATTAAAAAGAAGGAATGAAAGTAAAATTTTATCAAGTACTGTTAATAGTGCTAGCAGTATTGCTGAGTTACACATGCGGGAGGAATTCAGTAAGGTCGGTGATCATCTGTGAAGTTTCAAGTTATTCATGGCTAAGTTCACCTATTTCACATGCATTTTGCACAATAATCATTACCATAGCTGTCAGATTAAAGCATGGCTTTGTGACCTCCTCTAGACTGGATAGCTGTAATTAGTTATTTTTAACGATACTTTGAAATGAAAGCAAACACTTCCAAGGATGCACAGTACATTGTGACCCAACTGCATTGTGAACTGCATCATCCACCTATTGACTTCCTGGTACAGTTTAAGATGCTATTATGGATCTCAAGGATTGTATGGTTAGGACATTAGTTCTCAGAAGATACCAGTAATCCACTGTACATCAGTTCAGCCAAGTTCATCTGATGAACTCATGGTAGCATTATCTAGATTGGATTTTATGTCAAGCTATTCTCAGCCAGAGATTTTTGCTCACCTATTAGTGAAAAATGAAAAAAATGCATGTAATTTCACATAATGCATTTTCATATGTGATACATTTAGGAAGGACATAAATATGTAAGCAACTGACTGCTTTAATTTTCTTACACTTGAAACTAAAATGGATTAAAAGGTTAACACTAGTGTAGCACATCATGACTTTATATGACCCTTCTTACTAATTTATTCTTACCAATCTAATATTTCCATTAAATTCAAATATTGTCTAGATATATTTTGCATATTCAGCGTCACTGCTCTTAAAAAGATGCTGTCATTATTAACTGCATTTTAGTAATGGAGAAACTGCATCATCAACATATGAAGTGGTATTTCCAAAAATCTACTACCTGGCCAATAAAAGATGAAGCAATAAATTCCAGAAAGAAGCCGTTGGTGTTTGGAGTTTAGCACAATGCTGTCTTTTCTTTGTAAATAATTTCTTTGTAAATAATTTCTTTGTAAATAATCTAATTTAGGTAACCACGTGTAATAAATTACAATAGCTTCATCCGTACTAGTAAACAAAACATATCAGAACCCATCCTTGGCATAGCTGATACCCACTCTGCTAAAATCTTCCCGCCCCAAAGCATGGTGATTTTCCCTGTCAGGAACCATCCCTGGGCTGTGCTGTTGCTTAGATCATGTCCAGACACTGGGACAAACCTACATCATGAAATTTGCTAGCAACTAAATGGCATAGGTGATAGAAGGGTGCTTGAACTCGTGTCTTGGTCTGTGTTGTTTACAGTACAGCCTTAGCCAGATGCTATTATTCCCCACTAAATCCTAAGTTCATCACAGATCACACAGAAAGTAAAAAGGTATATACTGAATTGGCCTTTATATTTTAACGTGATTTTCAAATAACATTCTAAATGAAAGATCCCAGAAGCAATTAACTTATTAGCATGTGATGCTTTTGAAAAAAATATTTAAATAAGATAAATGAGTGGTATTTCTTTTAATAACACTCTCTTTTTCTTACCATAATTTTGATGAACAAATTTAATAATTATAGTATAATAAACTTTCATATGTGCTAATTATATTTGAAACAATACATTTGTCTTGTCTTGCAAAGCCTTGTAATAGTTAAAACATTGACTCCTTCATGTTTCAGCATGACTTGAGGTGAGAAGCAATAGGGTTTGGTTTTTTGACAGCAGGATGGATTGTATTTTGAAAGTTCTTTGAGGGTGTTTTACTGAAAGAAAAAGGATTTGTCTGAACTGTCATGTTGTGTATTCTTGAAAGCCCATGTGTTCAAACATCCTGGCAGATTATTCTGAGTTACAGAAAAACTAACTTCAAAGCCTACAAACAAACTTTTAACAGCTTAAGTACATTAAACTGAGGAGCTAATTTAAAGAACAATAATAATAATACAAACAATGTATGGAAAATAACATTTTAAAAAATCAAAGCATCTAAATGACATTAAAAGACTTAGATCAGTTTATTTACTCTGGCCTAGGTAAAAATAGCCTGATATTTGAATGTTTACACTTCTTTACAGGCACATTGTCATTCTTCACCAAGGGAGCCTCTCCGAGAAGGAAAGGGAAAAAGAGAATGCTACAGTTATTAGCCAGGGGAAAGGAAGGACTCCCATCTTCTCAGAGCCCATAATATTAATCCATCTAGTAAGGCTTTCCTTTACAATCCAATATGCACTTTTCACTGTCAGTCCTTACTCATTAGCACAGGTATATTTTACATGAAGATTCGTGGAATCAGAGTAGATTTTTGCATAACTGTAACACCAACATACAAACAAAATTCCAATGTGTCAGAGTTGCAAATCTAGCAGGATAACTTGTGGGGTACGTATAGTTTTGTACTACTGTGAAGTATATTCTACTTTTAAAATTAATTCACTTTGTATCCTTGGAAAAGGATTTGACATAATTTTTAAAGGATGAGTTACTTAATCTATTTAAAGGTTTTGGCATGAAAAAACAATTACACACAAAACATTTCTACTCTCAGACAAAATGGATGTGCATTCAGTTGCTGGTCGCTTTTATAATAAACAAAATATGCTTGGAAATATAAGCTATTGTTTTTAAGAAAAAAAAATTATTAAAAAACTCAACCAAAACAAAATCCCTGTCTTCCCCAATTAAAAAAAAACCCAAACCTGCCTACCATGAAAAGGTGCTTATTGTCCTAACAATGTTTTGAATACATACACACATTAATCATGGTATAGTACCTATGCTTACATACCAAACCGTCAGCTATTGTGCTGTCGGAACCAAATGCAGCAGAAGAGTACATCAATGTTATATTTTAAGATTAGCTTTGCACCTTAATTCAATTCCAGTTCACATTGATAAATTCCTAACCGCAAATTATAATACTCTCTAATTTAGAGCTTTAAACCCTTTAAACCTAAGAGACACAGAAACAGAGCCAATACAGCCTTCTCATCAAGCTGTATTATGCTGTCCAAATGGATAGTAATTCACAGATGAAACGTAGTATATGAAATGACCCCTAATGATCTTAACAACTGTTTGTTGCCATGCCCTGGCAACTGCTGAAACAAATATAAATTTACCCTTTCTCTTTACTCGTGGAAATACTGTCTCAGCAGTGACTTACTTCTTATTTAAATTTTGCAAATGTGCGCAACAAGGCCGATTCACCTGTAAAACTACAGATCTAGCAGATTTTAAGAACCAAGACAGCAGATATTGTAACCTTTTATCAGTCAGTTCATCCTTGACTGGTTGAAGAGGGCTACAGCTGGGAAGAAAATAATGCCAGCTGAAATCTGCCTCAGGGTGAACAAAATCCAAGGGATATGAGCCTAAGCTAGAGTTCAGTGCAATCGTAGAGATTACTAGACGCCTAACAGAATGCCTATTAATTCCAAAAATGAAATTAATACAGTGCACCCAATTTTCCTACAGGTGGAGTGGTAAAAGACAAAGAACCTTGTTTGTTTCCTAACAGCTAAGGTACCAGAGGCTGGGACACCTAACTGAGCTAGCAGGGAATACCAATGAAAGAAATGAGACTGGATTTCCTTATACTATATGACTGAAAAAGCCTTCCTCACAACTGCAGCCTAGCACAAACATAAGACAGGCATGAAGAGACACATACCCACTCTGGAGTTATTCGTCTGCTTACTTGCCTTTGGGAAGAGTAACAGTCCTTAATGGCTCAGGGTAAGAGGAATCAGTTCAGACAGTGGGAGACCTGGGTCCTGTAACCAGAAACCTGGGTTCTGTACCTAGAGCTGTCCAGCCCAGGAAAGTTTTTTATTCATTTGATTACATACTGTTCTGAGCTGGAAGCCCTCTCTACACATCACTGGCTATGCCTTATCATGTAACTGAAGAAGACCAGATAGGAGAAAGAATTTCAGTTAATGGCTTGATACAGTCCTAAACTCAAAACTGAGTATTAAGCATATGTGATATTATATGTATCTGAATAAAAGCACAACAGCACCTGTTCTGTGGAACAATCCTATATTCTGTCTATTCATAATTCTCCTACTTTATAAATGAACAAAGCACCTACTTTTAAGCTGTGTAGAAATAAAGCCTTAGCCATCAGTTGACTGTGTTAATTTTCCCCAAGCTTTTAATGTGTTTTTAACAGATATTTGTTTTGGGCATTCATTTTATGTATATTGATGAGCTATATATTCTAAAGGATTCAAGCCTGTTTTCACAATTAATCTCTGAAAGCTCTTTAAGCTGTTCCGTACCATCTTGTCAATAGCAAACATATCTTTGACGAAAACAATTAATCCAACTCCTTTTACAAATGTTGGAAGGTCACATTTATTGTTTAATATACTGCACATATTTAAATGTATTTTAATCCCTTTAACCATAGACACATTTTTCCCAATTATTTTTCTTCAAAGCTATCTGCCCTTCAGCAGTTATGGCTTCAGTATTTACTTTTCAGCACAGCTGCCACATTACACATACATATCTCTTTTTTTTTTTCTTTTTTTTTTTTTTTTAAAACTACCTCACATTACTTGCTTACTGCTGCAGAATTAACTAGTTCGAAATCTTAAGATTCCTTGACAGAATGCAGATAATTCAAAGTTCTAGTTTAATACATCAGTGGATACTCTAGAAAAACAAAACAGACAATTATGTTTTGGCATAAATGTTGAATGACACGGCTTAGCGGAAGAGCTGCATCTCTTCTCGTCACGATCTCTTTGGGTGCACCCCTCAGGGTGTCTGACTTCATGCCTTTATGAAGCGCTCTTGTTCAAGAAACCAGATTAAGCTAAATGCTGCTCTTTGGAGGAAGTGAGGTTTGAGCAATGTTTCCCATTGATTGAAATGTGACTTTTTAAATAAAAAAATAGTTTTGTAAACCAAAGCAATAAAACAAACAAACAAAACAAACAGTTACGTTTAATCACTGACCTCTGTTCCTCTGGTATCAGACTTTCATTCTCTGTCATATTTAAAAATTACTACATTTTGCTAATTTGTTTATGTTATAAAGAGTAATGACACATTCAAATAAGTGAAAAGAGTAATGACACATTCATCGTAAGATGACAGAATGCAATTTAAACTGATAACTTCATGGTGAGAAATTGTTTTTGGCTGCATAATGACTTTATAATCTTTCTCAGCGTTAAGTCTTTTATCAGAATAATTAACACTTTCACCAGTACTTCACAGAAATCATGATGTCACCATCCTATGGATTCTCTCTCTCTTTAAAATAAGTTTTAACAGATCAGCTGGAGAAGAAACAAGAATGCCTAACTGCATTTATACATCAGTATTCATAGCTGTATCCCAAGGAAATCGTGATACGAAAAGAAGGATCTATCAGTTTGCCGCTGCTTCTTACACAACTATCCTTTTCCAGTAATTCTTTTTTTTTTTTTAGTAATAGTTCAGCTTATCAAAATGTAAAGACTTTACAAAGATGTAGAATTACATTTTTTGCCATAATTGGTCATCAAAAACTATTCTCAAAAAGCCAAGTATCACTTACTATTAGAATAATACCTTTCTTGAAGCGTAATACAAAGAAAATGAGAATATCTTTATATTACAGATCATGTGGAAGCTTTGAGAGTGACTTGTCCACAAAACTACATTGAAAGCTTGAGGTAAAGCTAAAAACTTAACTGAAATCTCCTGTGTATTAATGCAATGTTTCAATGACAGAATCATCCTTACTCTTCATCTAAATCCTGTATTTCACAAAGCTAACTAAACCCAAATAAGAATAAATAAGCCTAGCTAAATATTTTTCTAGAATCACAGAATTAAAACCCTTTAAAGTACAGTGGCTTGAGACCCATGATTTTCATTAGAATTATGGTCTTCCAGTAAATGAATAACAAGAATCAGAGATAAGTATAAATTGTCCTCTCTCTATTTTTATTTCCCTCCCTTTGGACATTCCTTTGTTTGTCTGGAGACAAGGCAGAATTGAATAATATTAATACACCTCAGAGCTCATACCTCTGACTCTACCAATCAGTATAATTACGTTATTTAAGGGATGCTATTTAAAAAACTTCCTGGCTTCCTCTAAAAGACTGTAGGTCAACAGTGACAGAGGGAAATGGGGGGGAAGAGAAAAAAAGAAAAAAAAAAGCAAGCACATCATCTTTTCACATTATTTCCTCCCTCCCTTTATACATTTTATTGGCTTAAAATACTATTTACTTTCAATATACATGGAATTTGTTGGCAACAGAAACACAAAACCAAAATAACCAAACTGTTGCCACATTGCAAAGAAAGCAATAAATGGAAAAAAACCCCTATTATCTCCAAAACATTTATTAATACACACCACCTGTAGTTAGTATGCATGTTTGTCAGGAGCTTCTAAGCTGGTTCAGACCAGCCTCCTTGATTATGCCTCCTTGAATGTGTTCAAGAGTCCAAACTGTTACCAATATTCCTGGAAGAAACTTTTTACTAAGTCACAGGTACAGTAGGCTGCCATTAAATATGTATTTACCAAGATGCCTGAGAGCAACAGAGGCAGAAACAGGCCCAGCATACATGAAGAAGTATGCAGCCATGCATATGTGAATACATTGCATGATGCAGAAGGGCATGATGCAGCCGCCTAGTGCTGAAGCCACCACAGTCGTCTGGAAAAACATGCACGAGAACTTCATTGACTTTAGTAGAAACACCCACACGCTTCAAGTGAATAGTATTTCTATATATTTTGCTTGATCAGAAAGGATTAAGGATTTACAAGACAACTCAAATCCCAGTCCTGAAACCCAGAAAGTCAGAAATCATGTGTTTAGCAAGGTAATGCTTTTGCCTTAACTAAAGACTAGGGTACGATAAGAAAATGCTTTCCTGTGTACGTATATTTGGATCATGATCAGATCCTTTGTTAACCTTCTCTTTCAGTAAAGAAAATTAATTACTCTGTTTATTAACTTTCTGTAAAGCAGAATTACCAGACCATTTTTTTCTATAGTTTTTTGCTTTGCTTTGTTTTGTTTTCTGATTCATACTTTCCTCTAAGTGGATACCAGCATGGGATGCATAGTTCTTGTGATGGTTCATCAACGCCACGTATTTACTTTGTTTCTACTTTCTTACTTAATCTTTTCTTCTTTCTGCTTAAAAAAATGTTGATGCTCTCTTTAAATTATTTTTGTTTTCCAGGACACTGTTTCCTGTCTTATGAATACATTTTATATTCCTAGCAGATATACATGGATAACTTGTAATAGCTTGTATTCAAATGATTCTCTTTGCATTATCCTATTACTAGCCATGATGCCGACTTACCTGTATTACTGGGTAATTATTATGTAAGATTCCATAGTTTCTGAATCATTTGCAGATTACATCAAGAGATTATTTCTATGTTTTCTTTAAGACCAATTATATATTTATGCATGTTGACAGCATAAAGTCTAGAGTAATGAAATAAATGTAACTTATGCTTCATTAATCTGGTTAAAAAACTATTTTCTTTTTAATTAGAATCTTATGAAAGACTAATATAAAACTGTACAGGTGTCAAAAAGTATTAGTGTGTTATAGGATTGTACCCATCTCCTGCTTTTAACAAAGATAATGAATTGATTTGGTAAGACTTATATTCCATGAAGCTCTTCCGTTTTGCATTGACTCATTTATAGTGCTTACCATATTGACTCTTCTATTATTTTCTTAGGTCTAATGTGACCTAAGTCTGTAACATCCTTTTTAAATATCAGAAGAAACAAACTTTTCCTTAGACCGATGGGTCTTCCCCAACATTCTGATTTTTTTGTTAGACTAACTCAAAAATTTGTTCAAGGAACTTCTTATGCAGCTAGCACTTGTAATAAATGTGTATATTGCTAACACGTCTGTTTTCTAAATATTTACTTTTACTAGTTCATGATTAACATCCTCACAAATTAAAACCAGATCAGAAAACATTTCAATGAAAAAAACTTACAAATGCACCATATCAGGCATAAGATTGTTATATTTTCAGTATGCAATACTGAGTTCTATGTTAGCAAACTACATTTCTTCCTAATTTTTAGAAGAATGTCTCCTTTTTTTCTTAATCCTGCTTAGGATTTTTCATGGATATCTTTAAACCTCCTTTATATGCCTGCAGATCCTGACTGCAGTTTTATAGTGTCTCTGACTATATCTAAACTGAAGGACCCACAAGCACCTTTCAAGAATATTTCCACGGGGGAATGAAAACTGGGAAGGCAACATTCTTCCGTCTAATGTCTATGGAGACTGTTGTCAAATAGGTTTGATTTGAGTTTCCTGAGATATTGCTGGTTTTGCAGGCCCACAGGAACATAGTTCATATTTTAAAATAGTTAAATAGGAAATTGAATTGTTTTAAAAGGAAAACTCCACTGCTGTCCATATTGTAACCTAGTCTCCAGTCCTGTCTCTGGCCTTGTCTCCTTTTGCTCCTGATTCCCTGGAAGGACCCTGGCCCTGGCTCATTGCTTGCCATGGCAGGGATGTCAATAGTCCCAGTTACCAGCCCTGGGCTCTGCTGGGTGTGCTCAGATACTGTAGGGCTGTACCCCATTAGTGGGGACACTGTCTGTGCTGTGGTCACCCCTGACTCCCTGATCACCTAGCCAATAGTGAGCAGCCTTTGATCTCCTTTCTCCCAAAAATATGAGACATACCTTCACAATAACATCCTTTGTGAAGACCCATTCATGAAGTTAAGTAAGGTGAGAATTTTAAGATAGCCCATTGGTTGTTTTCTGTTTGAGTTGAAAGTTCTATAAAAGTGTTCTGTAAAGGTTATTTTTATTTTCTTTTTCCCATTCTACTCTCCCCTGTTCTCTGTTGCAATCTCACAGGGAACTTCAGACACTTAAACTCTGTTTTGACCATGAAATGGAAACTCAAAGCTGGAGCTTATTCTCCAGAGCTTGTTCTCATCATGTTTTGTGAGCTCGTTCTCATTACCTTTCTATAGGAAAATTTCAGTGGTGGGGGTTGGGAAGGGAATAGATAGGAGGAGGGCCTTTCGGGAGTATTTTTCATATTTCTGGTTAGGGAGAGGGATGAAAGACTTTGCAAGTAACGAGTTTGATGAGGACAAGCAGCACTATAAATTACTTACGACTATCTACAGTGTGGGTAGTTAGGATCTGGCGGCCG
>NW_009203279.1:3723-9862 GCF_000690835.1 Fulmarus glacialis | reverse complement strand
TCCCGATATTTGCCGATGACAGGCGAGGAGGAGCCGAAATTTTGCCCCTGGAGAGCTGGGGGGGGGCTCGAGGGAAGGTTTCAGCCGGGGGGAGTGCGTGAGATTCGGGGGTTCAGGCTGGGAACAGGCCTCAAGGGAGTGAGAAAGCTTGTGGGGCTGGAGAGGAGTGTCACATCTCAGGGGAGAGCGAATAAGGGAGTCCCGGGGGCCGTTAGGAAGAGGAGAAATAAAAAAGAGAGCAGCGGAGGGAAGAAAGGGGTGGAAAAAAGAGAAATACTAGAAGAAAAAAAAGTACCAATTTAAGAATACTGGCGCATGGGTGGGAAAAAAACCAACCACAAATTCAACCAGCGTGCAGAGCATTCTGTGTCTGGTGTAACTCGGCTTCGAAAACTTTTTAAAATCTCCTCAGCTAACTTCTGGAAGTGAAAGCCGCATCTAAAGCACTAAGAAAACCCCAGGCTCTGCCATCTCTGCTGTCAGTGAACTCCGTTTCCAAGTACAGCTGCATACATTAGCAGTCCATAATGAGCCTTTCAGAGAATAGCGGGTATATTTGGGGAACTCGTGTCTGGATGGCGTCTCCATGCGACGCGGTGACCGTGGCACGCTCGCTGCGTAGGTGTGTGCCGCACTCAGTGCAGCTTTACGTAATCCGCTTTTCCTATATGGAAAGAGTTGGGATTCTGGGGAACTTTTCCCACACAATAACCCGAAAACTACCTAGGATATAGCAGCGTCCCAATATGATCACACATTTTTTTTTAAATTTGTTCTAGCACGAAGGAGTCATTTGATTTCAGCTCTTCAGTGATTTACCCCTTAACAGTGCTCTTTGTGGAGAGACTCAACTGATCTCAGCAACCCCTGAACTCCTCGAGTCCCTGCTGTGAAGTGGCAGAGCCCCAGCTGCTACAATAGTTTGTCCCTGCTCCCTGGACCTCGGTTAAGCTGTGATGAACTTCATCAGCTGCGAATCTGCCAGCAGAGCTCACTTTCATAATTGCTTTTACTTGGTTAGGCTTAGGGCAGCAGCAGTCATTCATGTCTCAGGACTAATCCTGTCGCACACAAAGGATTTTTAACATCTTTCCTTGCTTTGCTTTTTGTGTCACGGCAAACTTGACGTGCCAGGCAGGGATTTGTTTGGCTTTATTATCTATCACCCGTGTTAGTGCCAGCTGGTGCAGTTGCAAGGGTCTGGGCTTTGCATCTTCCTCATTTCATATCCTGCTGCTTTACATGTGATCCACCTGGCCGCTTCCTCACTTTTGAGGCTATTTATGACTATCACCATCTTACTCATCACCTTGCATTACCTGTCACAGCGGTGACTCCAGCCTCTTAGTCGTCAGTGACCTCTTCATCACAGTTTGCTGTGTTTCTGATAAGTGCCTTCATGTGTTTTACCCTCGTATTTTTCAAAGGGAACTCCTCAGACACTGATACACCACCATCCTCTAATTCCTCCAAGCTTTTTCTTGCGATGCTCACTAAAAATATTGGGCTGCTTGGGAGTGAAAACTCCTGCGTGTTGTGCAGTGCTATTTTCTAGGTTTCCTGTTAGTCCTGTCTTTTGCCACTGTCACTCGGGAAACTTTTTGGAGCAGGGGTTCCCTGTGTTTATACAGCTCCTAGTATGGTGGTTTAGCCTCTGACTTGGAACTCTGAGTGCTGTGGTCAAATAAATAATAGATCACAATAACTTGCTGTAAAAAGATAACTGTTCGGCTATTAAATATTAACAGTAAATTAATTAATTAATTAATAAACAGGAAACAGATTAACTTTCATAATTAATACAAATAGGGTGCATTATTTTTCATAACCAAATGTATCCTAGGGAGATGAACACAGTTCAAATTTTGGTAAAAATATTTTACAATAAGTAAATACTTGGTTTTGGTTTTTTAAATCTTGTTTGTATTTGGTTTTATTTAATTCCTGCATTTTTATTACAGCACTGAGGGCATATGCTTACCTGCTTTCCACTGCTGTGACAATGCTAATAAGCCGGTAGATCTTTCTCCTGTGTCTGAGAATCCTCAACTGACATAAAACTTCCACGCTGGTTTAACATAGCCAACATTCACAGCACCCTGTTTTGAGGGAGATTGCTGAGATTTCTGTAGGCTTGTTAATGCTTTGTGACTCTTTTTGTCCTACAACATGCTTGTTAGCTCTCTCTTACCAGAATGTTCACTTTTAGAGAAAGACCTTAAATAGAGCTTTTCAAACTCAGTGGGATCATTATCATCATTTAGTCTCATCTCCTGACAGTACCCTTATTTTATGGTAAATACTAACTTTAATCTTATTTAGCTTCTTTTTTTCTAAGACTTGCATTAGGGTGATCAGAAGAAGAACTGGGATCTCCTGTGTTTCATCTCTGTCTCTCATGCACAAGTATATAAGTGAATAGCTTGCTGCAAATGCAGTGTGGTAATTATGTGTCCCTGTGTCTCTTTTGAAGCTGAGAAACATGCTGGTGTGTCTTGCGTGACAGCGTCTATGGATGACATTCAGTTTGAAGAGGCTGCCAGGTACAAACCAGCTAACAACAGACGGATGTTTTCATTCTAGAGATTCTTATTTGGCAGAGATAAACTGGGGCATTATAAAATCTGAGCTAGCAGGCCAATGAACTCTCCAGAGTCACAGGGTTAAGTCTCAAAATTGCTCTTTTCTATCATCTGTGATAGCCTGACCCACTAGAAAACAGATCAATTTCACAGGTCAAAAATAAATTGTAGTTACTTTGACTTGGCAACCTAGATGCCAGGTGAGAAACGTTGCCCAGTGATCTTTGGCTGTAGTTAAAGTGAATGCTGCAGGCCATTACTTATCTCTGTTAAATAAGGAATACATACCTATAAGAGTTATTGAATGAATTTTTTATTGTTGCAAGTGCTCTTTCAGTTTATTTCTCACCATCTCTTTCTTTCAGCTCTTTTTAAAAAAATGTGTTCATGTAACAAAACAAATGTTTTGCGTTTGTGATCACCAAATATTGACTGAGTCCACAAGATAATACAGGACTTAATCTTTGTTTTAACCATTTTTCATTATTTTCCAAGGGATAAAAGACACTGTAAGAGGAAATAGCACATTTATTCCTAAACCATATCTTTACAGAAACTGAAAGCCATTACTTTGTAGTTTTTTGTGTGTTTTTACACCTTGCTATCTGGAAACTAATGAGTGCTTAGATGGGATGGACCTGGTTGCACAGACCAATGCACATGCAGTTGTCCTGACTGTGGACGAAGCAACATTGGCTGTCAGATGTACAGCTGATGGCAATTTAAAACTGTTTGCAGTACACAAGTGTAAAATAAGCATCCGCTCACACTTCTGAATAGCAGATTTTTAGAGTAGTGGCCATTAGGATGAGAACTTGAACCAGTAACAAAGACGTGAACATGGTCATATTGAATCTAGAACTCAGGAGAATTTCTTGGTCTGTCTTACAAAATTAGTTTTAAAGTGTTTGTCCTGCCGGTAATTGTTCTGTGTTTTTAATTTTGTTCTTAGGAAAAAATCCTGTCTATGAAACCTGTAATCAAAGAGTCCTACAAATGAAGTCAGGGTAATGTTTTTTCTTTCAGGCATAATACTTCAGACTTCAGTAGCTTCAGAGCAATTTTCTCTCATTTCTGAGAGCAGAACAGAGCTTCTAAAATCTAATGAAAATACTTTTCCTTCCAGATTTGTTTCTAAGTATGTCTCTAGTACTTCTTCTGCTTGTGGTGCCAATGTTTCATTTTTAACAAGAATATAGGGTACAAGCGTAGTAACTGTGAATGGTTTCAGGAATTATTTTTCAGCCTCAGGCCATCCCTACCATCCTGTTTATAGCTTATGTGTAATTTCCTAAATTTTGCCCGTTCTTGTTGATTATACAAACATCTTGCATAAATAAGAGAGCTCTTGTATCTCACTCTAGTAAATTAAAAAGATGTTTTCTAAGTTACCTGCTGTAAGGTTTCATTTACCTAACTCAAGTTGCCAAATGTTCTGTAAGGATTAACTCTTCTGTGCATATTTCTTTTCAGTTGACATGGAAACAGAGATTTCCACAAATCTATATATTGCAAAACTCAGTTTTGTGCCATGATAACAAATAAATCCCTCTTCCTTGTCTTTTAATACGCAGCAGTTCAATAGTAGTAAGAACATCTGATTTTAAATTACATTTGTTTAAATTTTGCTAGTGCTCCATATGTGAATCATACTCAGTTCATTCTGATATATTTCAAAAGCTTTCTGCCAGTTACAAGTGAAAGTGTAGTGTTCTGTGACTTCTGCCCTTATGTATCTATTTAAATGCCCAAGCAGATCAGCATTATTGGCTTAAATAATTCAGTTTGTCCAAAGTCAGAATACGTGATACAACGTAAAACATTTCATTTTGAAACAGCTCCCAAAAGTATATGAAAAGATGTTTTCCTATCATACTGTCTGACCGTCTGAGTTCTGACATCTTTATTTTCTGGTATGGCCGTGGACCCCAGAGGACTGCACTTTTCTACAATGAAATGTGAGTCCAGCTGCAAAGACTGCTTGGAGCACCAGGGAGATGTTAGTCAGTCAGGGTGTCTAATGCCTGTGAAGTCCAAACCGCCTTATTGCGGGACTGGCATCTCAGGCTGACTGAGATCACGTCCAGCTTTGTCCTGTCGTTCCCACCCTGCAGTTTCCTCAAAGGCGGGCAGACCCAGACTTACCTCTCTCAACCTTTCTTACGCAATGTTCTCACACAGAGGAAGAGAGGTCACCAGGGAGGTGTCACTGACAAAGGTGAAATAAATCAACCTTTGTACAGAAGAACAGCACCCTGCCGGTCAGCCTGAGGTAAAGACCTCTGCAATCCCTGCTGGGAGCTCATGGACAATCCGGCATCATGATACTCTTCACAGGGACCATGACGTCCTCTGCAAGCATCTGTAGAGACTCTGGACTCTCCCTCTTTTAAGGATAGCCTCACGTTTACTATCAGTATGTGTCGTGTTCAATCATAGGTTTATCTAATGAATATATTCTGTCTTTTTTCACCTTGTACTTGTCACTACCTCTACTGCTGTGTTACTGTAATCCTCTTGGGAGTTTTGTGACAGATACAGAGCCTTCAGAGCTGTTTCAGGGTACTTGACTGAGTTGTGTCTCTAAGCTTTCTAAAGCCTTCTTAGAAGACCGTAATGTTAACTTCTTCTCCAAGTTTAAACATAAATATTGTGCTATTGTTCTGAACACATTCTTCTTTTTGTGAATGAGCTGGTGGTTCCCTTAGCTGTGCAGTTTAGAACTATCACATTAGTGATTGTGCTTTTTCTTTGCAATGAATAATGGAAAAACTACTTCTGAATATGTTCTTCAAAAGCTAATGAGGACTGTGTATCTGCAGATAGTCTTAATTCTTTCCTCTAACCATTTTTCCCCCCTGTCTACTCAAAGGCTTCCACTTGTGTTCTTGAACATGAACAAGAAAGAGAAAGTTTCTGTGCAGTTGGTTGTTCCTGTCTGGTGCTGTAAAGGAGCAGGTTTCGTATTCCCCATTCTAGTGTCTGGCAACAATTTGTTTGAGGTTATGGCACTGAGAGAAGCAATTTAAGAAAAGCCTTACCTTTAAATTTCAAAACCCTATTCATTAAATTAGGAAGAAATTACACAGATTTTTTTTTTTTATGAACTGGGGTCATAACTGTGCCAAATCCTTAGCTGTAAATGCTTATTTCATAGCTACTCAAGTGGTCTGAGTTATATTTTGCAGTTTCGGATGTAGCTAGCTGCACTTTGCCTGCTCTTTGACTGATCTTTAGCAGTTTCAAGTCACTCTAAATTGTCACTGAAGGCAGTGGCTTGATGCCCAGTCATTTTGGCTGTGGTTCTGTCTTACCATGCACATCATGTCCTTTTACTGCTCTGCTCAATAAGACAACTTTAGGGGAAACTGCCTTCTTTTAACCCTTTCAGCATTGCCTTGTGTTAGGATATTAGGGGTTTGAAAACAAGGGTTACTCTTGTTATCAACACATAACAGGTACTTTAGAAATTCCAGAAAGAAAGAAATTATTTTCTCATTTAAATTTGATTCTATGTATGTAAAAAGATGGACTTCTGTTTAGGTATTCCATGTAGG
>NW_009203279.1:0-3645 GCF_000690835.1 Fulmarus glacialis | reverse complement strand
TCTTTCCCATCCTTCAAAGACGTCAAAGAGCACTTTTTGTCCTGGGATTGTTTCCTCACATGCAGGTATCCGTATGCTAGAGAATGGACACGGAGTGTATCTTGTGTGGTTTCGCAGCTAGATATACTCAGAGATTTGGTGTAACTCACAGCAAGACGTGCCTTTGAACAAAAGCAGAATCTAGGCCAAAATTTCTGGACCTGGGGCCCAGAGCACACCTGACATCATACAGACATCAGCAAGGAGAAGGAATGCTAGTATTAAGCTTATGCAGTTTTCTGAGTGACTACAGTCGTTACTGAGCGTGAATGAAGTCTGACTGATGAATAACAGTGCTAAACCTTTTTCAGTGCATTTTCAGTACAGTATGGAAGACACAGACTGATTAATGAGATTTCCTTCACTACTATTAGGAATACCTAGAGAGACAGGTTCAAACTCTTGTTAAGCTGCATGATTACGTACCATAAAATTTTATTATTCTTAACAGGGTTGGACAAATTATTACCATAAAAGCAAAGGTGAACAGAGCCTTCAAAACCAGCATGGAGGTAAGAGATCATCGCTCTTATTCCTAATGATATTTAATGAATAGAAGAGAGGTGGGAGGAGTAAAGGAATGCAAATTGAGTCCGGTCGTATTTGTTTCAGAAGCAGATATCTAGACAATAACACTGCCTAATGAAACTCTGGTTTCACAATGACTATTATGATTGCATTTCCTGTAAAATAATCCGTGTCAAAATAGAAACTGGACCCTTGAAGGCTAAAAATCTTTGGCAGGTGTAATGGACAGGATTGGACAGGTGGTGTTGGTCCAGACCAAAGCTATTGACCTTTAAGCAGTCTTTGGATCAGAGCTAGGATCCACTGAGTAGGTGGAGTTCTAAGTATTTTTGAAATTTCTGATACAAAAATATTTATCTCAGGTGTATGCGTGTTCTTACTCTTCATATTGTAACTTGTAAGCAATGCATTGCCCAATCGCTTACTTGAAATCAGAACTGAAACTTAAGGGTACTTTTCTCTGCATTGTGCCCAAGTCCAATTCTCATTAACATTAATGGGAGTGATGCATCTCACAGAGAATGTATTCCAAAAGGTTCTAAAAAGTAGAAGAAAATCAGAAGCTTTGATGCATGTCAGGCCTACCTCACAGGATCAAATACAGTGTTTCACCTTGAAGTGTTTCGTTGTTTTACACATTTATACTTACTTTTTTGCTCATACAGATCCTAGAAAGATTCAGATGGGGACTCCAAATGGCACACAAGTAAATGGAAAGAGATATCCATAAAACTAAATCTAAGTGTCTTTCCTATTTTTTATTTTACCCTACAAGTGATGCTAAACATACATACACAGTTGTTGTACTAAAGAGCTTTTCAGAGCTCAGCGAATATTGTGAAGTCCTTATGTGTCCAGAGATGTATCAGTGATAACAGAGCAGGTTTTTTACTCTTTTCTTTTAGGTTTAAGAGACTAGATGTGATTCATTTGATAAACACTGCACTGTTTTGTTTCAACTCAACTGACAATGATGTAAATACCTTTTTTGTCTCCTTCCTCTGTTACATCCTCCCTTGTAGGTTGGCATCAAGGTTACAGTACAGGACGTTTTGACTAATGTTGAAAAAATTGTGAGTGTGGCATATGCAACATATGTGGCCAAACCAGTTGGTGCTGGAAAGGTATTCTTCCTGTTTTCTCCCATGCTTGAAGTTACTGGGATTGAGCTTCCATGAAATAACCCAACTTTTCTGTTTGTGAAACATAGGAAAATGTTCATAACTGCTTATTCTGATCAGTAATAGGAAAACAGCATGAAGTCCAGACTATATGAAGATTTTTTTTTCCCACGTCTGTGCTCTGAAATTTTTAGGCTTTTTTTATTGTTTCCAATTTCTCGTGCGCATTTGCTAGTAATAGAACTGGTGTCTTTGTAAGGCTGCAATATTGACAGGGGCAAGCACTGGAAGAGAGATCCCTGTGAGTCTGCACCATCTCTCTACTTTTCAGAAACTGATCTATATAAATCTTGAAACCTGCAAGGGTGTTGGGAGTGCGGTTTCTTTATCCTTCACTCCCCCTTTTGAGGAGGTTGTTCAGACATCACTATTCAGATAGAAGACATTATTTTTAAGCTGGTTTCCAATCTAAATTAATTTTTTGCCATTTATGTTAATTACTTTTACATGTCAATGTTGTTTCTTCTACCCAGTGTTTGGCTCCCCGGAGGTATTTAGAAATCAGTCACAGTGCTGTTTGGCCTTCACATTGCTGTGCCAAACAGGCACAGTTCTTTTAAATTTTTCATACCAGAAAGGCCAAATATTCCTCAGTTCCTCTTAATAAACTCCCTTTGTATGTAGTATTCTACTGCCATGAACATGAGTGACTAGAATCATATATCTGACTTTTCTGTCTCATTGAATGTGTTATGACAGTGCATCTGCCTTTTTAACATCCACTGCAGATTGGCAGAGAGCAGTCATCCCATGAGCAATGAGTGTATCCAATCATTTCTGCTTTCTTTTCTGATATATACAGTTTGCAGAAGAAACAGATCAGAACAGTTTTGCCAAAACCAAAGTCCAGCTTGTTTCTGAAAGGTTAATGGCTAAATTGGTTAACCTGACCACACTAAAATAGCATAGAGTAAGGATTGTTTATTATCGGTTTGATATCATATCCATGGCATCAACCTATTTACCTTTTGCCCATATTTCCAGGGAGGTTAATTCAGGATTGAATTGGTGATGATTAACTAAGATTAGGCTTAAGATATGCCCCAGAGGGAGTTTGAGACTTCAGTTCAAATTCCATCGCAAATTAAAGTCTTGGAGAAATTAAAGAACATTTTTTTCAAATCCACTTTTCTGAACAACTGTTGCTAAAGTTGTGCAGAGAGCGACAGTATGCACTCACCATCTTAATCTTTTAGCTGGGGCATCTGGAAAAAGCTAGGAAGCTCTTGGGAGGGCCAGAAAGGAGGCAAGGAAATGAAGAGGGTTTGAGTGAAGACTCAAAGGCTGAGAAATATTAGCAGCACCACTGCAGGACACAAAATGTAGAATTTGTCTGTGTTGCAGTGCTTGTGCATTTAAGGTTTCTGAGGATAGACCTTGTAGACAGGTCACACAAGTGACTGTTCAGTGGCACCTCTGCGGTATTTATCTAAATGTAATAGTTTTCTTAAGCCAGTACAGGCTTAGATTCAATTTATCATTGAATTGACACACATGGGAATTTGCACTTAAGGGAGAAGACGGTCTGATCTTGGCAAGAGGAGGATATGTGTCTGGGCACAAGTAGCATTTTGGGCATAAATGTATAGAGTCTGAAGCTGCACCAAGTGCTGGGTGTTCATGTGTTTCTCCTTCACCTCAGAAAACCAGTGCTTCTTTGAAAATAGGTCCTCATAGATGGAATAGGCTATGTCAGTATGGAGTGAATTGTGAGAGAGGGAGCGGGCTATTTGTGTAGTGAGTGCGAGTGGGCTCTAGGGTACATTTTCACATAGACTACACCACTGATCAATGCAACCGGATTAATAATAATATATCTGATACAAAAATTCAATACTCAAACCTTCATATTAAGACTCCCCTTTTCTGCCCCCCCCTTTTCTGCCCCCCCTTTTCT
>NW_009203278.1:0-7331 GCF_000690835.1 Fulmarus glacialis | reverse complement strand
TATTTTATTTTATTTTATTTTATTTTTTCTTACATTTCATTGCAATTCATTGCATTTCATTTTTCTAGGCATCATTCAGTATGCAGTGACTTGAGCGACACTCCCGACATAAAAAATAATACCTCCCCCCTGAAAATACTCATGTATCACATCAGTAAAGGAGAAAGAAGCAAAAAAAACGAAATGAAAAATTACAAATAAGTTAATATTCGATGGTTGAAGAGATGAGAGTAAAGAAGCCTCCGTTTTCTTTACTTTTTCTTTACTGTAACAAAACAGTTCTTAACTAGGTAAATCACGACCCATAGCATACGATCACTTTATTTTTGCTAGTAGGACTAGACGTGTGTACGCTGTTTGCAGAACTCCAGTTGGCGGGATGCCCACACTGCAGTGTGTGATTGGCTGAGTGTGTTTTACTTACTTTATGTAAAAATAAATGCACTTGATATTTCTCATTTGACTCAAAAGCAGCCATGTAGGTATTTATTTCAATCATTGGGTGTTTTATTTATTTTATGATTTACTGAAATGTAAGTGGCGATGCTTCTGTTGCTTATTTCAATCAGCGTGCCAATTCTTATGCAATTACTCAGTATCTTTTTGAAAGTTTTGTGTGATTTGTTTTGTTTTAAAGTAACTACAGTAATATGGCATGGAAGAAACAGTATCAGAGGAGATGAGAATTCGATTATGCACAGAGATAAACACATATACACCAATGGCACCCACTTTGCAGAATCTCACCCGAATTGCAAAAATGGTATTTCAGGACATACACAGATTTGTTGCAATACACGTATAAGGAAGCAAGAAAGCAAACTGAGACAGTGAGTGCAGTTAATCTATATAAACTGGTATAAGAAACAAAGCTTGGTAGGAGAGATGCTTTTGCATGAATCCTAGAATTATTTCTTTGTTAAAGTTGCCCAAGTGACTTCGTGGACCAAAGTCTGCCCTTTTTTTTTCCCCCAACAATATCTGCTGGTTGAACAAAAGGTATTTCCACCCTCCACAAGTCTCGCTTCTCCAAAACCTGCAGTGAGTTCTCTGTGAGGACATCTTATTGCTGTATTGGATATGAGATGCAAAGCTGATCAACTGCTTGTAATATTCATGCCAATATAATATTCCAGTTCTTCTGCAAACTGAGCTTCCTATGCAGCAGGTGGACTTGGTTTGGTACCTTGGACTTTGATTGATGGAGAGCGGAGGAATGCTACCCTTCTTTCACTGCATAGTACTATGTTTTCAAATTGTTTGCTCTGTGCTTCTTTACCTGCAAAGAATTATTCACTTCCCTGTCTCTGTCTCCACAGCAGTTTTGCAGAAAAGCATTGGGAGATGCCAGTATCCATCATAAATGGCTTTCTTGGCCGGCTTCAGCTCTGAAGAATCAAATGTACAAAATCAAGGCTGGCTTATTTAAACTTCTCCCCAGGGAGCAATTCCACAGCTTTACCTAGCTTGCAGTTCCTAGAGCATAAATTAATTCAGGCTGAATTAACTGCACCTTTTCTTGAGCTTATTAACATGGACACCCAGCAATTGTGGGATGTATGACAGCACGAGCACACACGTAAAGAAACACTTTGGCTATTTACTCCATCAGGGGACTTGATGGACACTAACCTGTGTATAGCAAGAATTATGTTTGCCCTGGAAAAGGATACCCAAAGGCCCTACATAACACGTCCCATAGTTTTACATTGAAATGTGAGAATGTGAGTATCAACTGGTAACACCCTAAAATCATAAGCAAGACCCATAAAACAGGATAGTCAACTAGCGTCTATGGGAAAGTAGAGGAAGGTCTGGATTCCGTAACGTTTTAGGACTCCTCAGGGGCAGCAGCTGTTCAGTATTTTGGAGAGTGGTTGGTCCTCCCAGCAGTTGGCCTAAGCTTCTGCTGCTGCTTCAAGCATTTCAAGGGTGAGTCTCCCTGCTGAGCAGATTTAAGGGAATGACATCAGGAAGGTCACTTAGCTCGCCATGTGCCTTCCCTTCTGTTGTCACGTTTGCTCAGTTCTCTGAGTAACTACTGGTGAGCCAAGGAAGAATCAGATTTAATTCATTCCTCCTCCACCCCTCCCCAGCCAACAAGGCAGCTGCCAAAGTATTTCTGCAGTGCCTGTGGTTTCAGGTTTACTCCTTTTTAGGTAGTGACTTAAGGTGGGATGATTGGGAGGGAATCCACCACCTGACCTTTCCTTCAGTTCCTCCAAAAGAGAGAGATCCTCTCTTCCATCCCAACAATTTCATAGGTGGATCAGGTGTCTTTCCTATTACCTATTGAACAAACAATCCTTTTCCCCTTTTCGGGATCAATATCAAGGATCACCATCCATCTTGTGCCAGAAATCCTTTGTCTTTTTTAACATTACCCTTAGTGGTAGCTGGAACTTCAGCCTCTGCAGACACATCTCCTCACCCTTTGCAGTGCATTTCCTTTTGCTGAAGAAACTGATCAGATGTGAAGTTTTTTCTTGTGATTAAATGGGATTTCTACATCCCCCAACACTGAGTTTTCAGCTGTGAAACCTATGAGATCTACAAACACACACATATATATCTACATCTCTATATCCACAGTCAAGCTGTTGTCCTAAGAGAACAGAAGAGTTGGACTGGAATAGCCAACTGGAAAATCTACTGTATTAACTGAAAGACAATGGAGAGCAGAGAGAATATGATCAAATTTTAAAACTAAAGCAAGTAAAGGGCTGAGCCCAGCAAAGACTTTGGCAGGTGTTTAGCTGTAATTTCTCCGTTTATTGCTTACAGCCTCCTTCAAAGCCAGGAGTGTCTCTGACCTTGTGCCTATAATAAAGGCTCTGTGTGATGGGCTTCTGGAAGTAACTCATGTAATTTCTCTTGGGCTATATAATAAAATGGCACATATCTGGAAATATTACAATCATGTCATACTAAAAAATAAATCTGGGACTCATGATCACTCAAAATGACAAAATGATTTTCTTATTGTAATGATTTTCTCATTATAAATACGGTTTTAAATAAAAGGGCTCCAGCTTGTTTCCAAGTTTTTATTTTGAATTATAAAGGAAATGCCATTATTTAAATAATGTGTTTCAATTGGGAGAGAAAAAAAAGCAAAGGCCAAAATCATAGGAGGAAGAAAAATTTTAACTATTTCTGCTGGCATAGTACTGGCAAATACAGATATCTCACAATCATAATGGAGATTAGTAGAGCTGGGTGTGCATATTTGTTATGGATCAAAGGTAGGATATAGTGATTAGAAGAATGACAATGCTTTCAACACTCACAAAGGGATTGAATGTGTGATTTATAATACTAATTCCACAAAACCTTTCTATGGCTGCTTGCTGCACGAGGGATTCAATATGGATTGATCACCGAAAAAAAAATAAAGTATTTCCTTCAGCTCAGCTGGATCAAACCCTTGCAACTAACCAAAAAGCTTTTCAGTATTCACATTCTCTGATTTAAGAGATTATTTCCCCCCCACACCTGTTTACTCCACTCTCCTGCTACAGATTACCGTCCCCACAATGTAACTGTCAGTGAAGTTTGTGTGCTACATTCCCCGTGGCCATACTTCACAGTTCAGTATTTTAGCTTATAATTAATTGATTTTCTTTGAGTATTTATGGCCATTTTATATATATACATGGCAGAAGTATGAAAACAAAGATGTTGATGCAAAGAGCAAACAGTAGCCTGTAGCCTGAGGATACATACTTCTGATTCTCTATTTACTAGCAGTCAGAAGCACAGACTCGGTTATGAATCTGCCACTGGTTCTATTATAGGGGACTTTGGAAGGTCATTCAAACTCTCTTTGTTCTAGCTCCTGGTCTCTAAAATGGGATAATGCTGCTTGGGCATCATGGTGAAACCGTATTTGTAAATATGCTGTTATCCTTGCTAGAACTATTGCATTGGTGGATAGTTTTGAGCAAGAGTACTGCCATTTTGAGGCAGACTAGACTAGTGCTTTGGCTGTAGCACACCGAAAGGGAGAGCGCAGCATCCCCTTCAGGGCTGGGGGGCCTTTGGACTATTTAATGTGAAAAACGTTTCAGAGCCAGCTGGAAAAGGATACCAAGGTGAGGCTTAGCATCTAGTGACAAACCAGATGTAAGCCACAGAAGAACTAGCAAAGTAGTTATGCTCTTACTTTCCTTTTTCCTTTAAGTAACTGGAATTTGTAATTTGTAATTTGGAAATTCCAAAGACTCTTTCTGGCATTTGCTGGAGAGCCCCATACCAGGCTGTACATATTTTATATGCACCATGCTGTCCTGATTTCTGATTGCCTAGGTGAAGGTGACTATTGGAGAGCACCATTAACTCCTCCTGACTGTGCTCCAGTTTCCTCCCAAAGCACGTGGGGCACTATGTGCATCTCAGTCTCATACAGCGTGAACTTGGATCATGGCAACGATGTGCACTGGGAGTGGGACTTCCTACATCGTGTGGACTCAGCCAATTTAGGAGAAAAGAAACTGCATTTTTGACTTTCTCCAACCAACTGAACAATTTTGTAATGATCGCTTTTCTTTCTAAAAAACCCCAAACCTTCTTTGTAACATAAATAGACTAATAACTTAGATGATATAATTTATGTGATATTAGAAAGCTTAGTGATCTGGTGAGGCCTAATTAAGAAAAATAATAATGTGTACCCAGGCACTGAACTTGCACAAGGTTTTCCAAATCTAGATCCATTTGCTAAGTATAAGGATTCATCTACTGATTAAATTTTGGACTTTGCAAGCTACAGAGATAGGGTTTAAACTGTTTAACTAATACTTAATGCTAATAAAAAAACATCTTCAGGCTTCAGGCATCACTGTGATCATTAAGAGAGGGGCATATGCTAATAATACCCTGGGGAAAGGGGAAAAAGCTTTCCCTGTTTTCCGGTGTATCAGAGACTGGAATCTCTGCAGCTGTCGTCTCTGGAGCTCAAGCTGAGGATCTAGAGGATATATTGGCAACACTTACTCCTGGAATGACTGCTAAGCAATGTGTGTGGCTTAGTAAGGGAAAAATATAGCATTTGGGATTTAAGTTGACATCAGCTCCCCTTGGGTGCTTACTCTCTTTGCTTACAAGACCTAGAGTCTAAATGCTGTAAAGCAGGAAACATTTATGAGGCTGGAACATTTCTTGCAACCTAGCTACATTCTCCTGGAGCCAGCCCCTGGTCTGCTGCAACCAGAACTGACCGACAACAGATACAGTAAGATTACACAGCATACTTATTTTCCATTTTACCACAACTATTAACCTAAAAAGGAAAGCCATGTCTAAGGATTTTTCCTTCTTCCTAAGATTTTTTTTTTATGCAAATACTTCTTGCCATTCAGCGGCTTCTTACTGGAACTTCCTGATGCAAATTCCTCTTCACATGCAGGGTCTTTTCTTCCACATCCCACTGTGACTCCTGCAGAGAGGAACTGTTCTAGGTAAATGAAATTGTTGAGGCTTTACTTACTGTTTAACTGGTTTGAAATGGATCTGTTCTCTAGGCTTACAACTGCATTAAACTGCTAATAGGATTCATCTTCAATGAGGCAATCTAACACTTTATTCCTGTTCTGAACTGCTTTTATGGTCTGGACAGCTGATGGGAATCCTTCAAAACAGTTCAACTGCTTCATATTCCACCTTCGGCTCCTCCAACTCTGGGATTCCTGCTAGAGAGAGGGAGAAGCAAATCAGACACCAAATATATAGGCTTCCTAGGGTGTATTACAGGGCTTTCATCAGTTATCTTGCTATCAGAAGAAGAAAACCTGCTATTAATTGGGGTGTAATGTGATTGGCTAATGAGTGTTTCATCTTCAACAAGTTTTTAGTTGCATTAACAAGCTAAAAGTGGGCCATATAGCCCAGTGTAAGAAGCATTGGTTTCAAGAAGTACGCTGGCTACTCCCTTGAACTCCAAGGAATACAATTAGGTAGGAAAAAAAAGCTACAAAGCTGTAGCTGAAAGCTACAAAGAAAGGAGAGGATAATAGAAGACAATTGCCTGTTAGATCAGTGGAGCCTTTCAATCAGTTGAGTGACATATTTGAATCCAATATATGCAGTTAGTCCCTACAGTTCCTTGTTATCACACGGGTGTTTGAGAACCCAAACTGAAGAAAAAAAAAAGGACTTTGTTTTTACCTACCATAAGAGACATAAGTGGATTACAAACATAATTTTGTGAACTGTTGCAGCCTGAGATTCATGGAAATTCCAGTGCTTTGAGTTCAGATTATATGTGGGAAACACTTTTTTTTTCTTTTCTTTTTCACCTTACTGCTATGAGCTGCTTCACTTTGCCTGTGTTCTAGACAACCAGCCTTCCCGGGAACCTGGTCAATGTGACCTTGCAGGTTTGTGCCATAGTTATAACCATTTTGATAGATTCACTTTGACTTCTCACATTTTCTTTTAATTTATATGTTCACTTTTGACTTTTCACATTTTCTTTTAATTTATATGTTCACTTTTTTATTTCTTTCCTGAAGTTTGATGATTTTTGGCACATGTTATCATCCCTACATTTGTTGGATGCTGAAACGGTCATACATTTTCTTGGTCCACTTTTACCTCATACTTCATGTGTGAAAAGAACTACTGTTAAAATATAACTTTCACCAGACAACTGTCAAATATATTTGATACCTCTGTTCTTTGAAGGACAGGCTAGTAAAACTGCAAGACACGGAGTCAGGATTCGTCCTGGAGAACTGATTTCAGACGTTTTGGTCATGTTAGTACTGCAAAGCTGGGCGGTTTATGGAGTCTGAGATGGAGTCCGTCCTGTTGCAGGCAATCCCTAGTACTGTAAATTAAATCCTGATGACGGAAACTTTATTGATGATGATAAATGAGTGAAACGCAGCTGAGTTGGGCTTTCATCTCCAAGATGACTCTTTGACAGTTAGGAAAATTAGTTTGACAGGAAAAACACATCTGTAATTGCATTTAGGAAGCGGCCGCATTGCATGGCACACAAATCCCCAGCAATGCCATTCCTACGTTTGGTTTTTGGGGCAAAACTTTAAAGAGCCCGTGACTGACAGCAGAACAAGGCTTGCCATAGACGAGGCTACAATGGTACAACGACCTCGGCCATACCGTGGCCGCCAGAAACCCGGGGTTCAGCGTCAACCTCTCTGACGACGTCTCCAGATGACGCTGAAACTTGCAGACCTTCAAGTATAAGATCACTCAGGGGAGTAAATTCCCACCAAAGCCCACCACGTAAAAGACTTCACGTCCCCGTCTCCCACGGGGAGGGACAGTGGGGGGATCTGGGCTGCCGCCCGCGCCCGCGCGCCGCG
>NW_009203277.1:3271-5858 GCF_000690835.1 Fulmarus glacialis | reverse complement strand
CTGCCTGCCAGGTTAAACCACGACATACTGAAATTTATTAAAATAATTATGTCAATGAGGAAAGGGAGAGCAAAACCTTGAGCAACTTGGTCTGATCTCACGGCTGACCCTGCTTTGAACAGGTTAGACTAGAGACCCTCTGAAGTCTCTTCCAATCTGAGTTATTCTATGGTTCTATGGAGAAAGGTGCCATCACTTAAAATGCCAGCTAGATTTTCAGTTAGACAACGCAGAAGGTATAACATCAAAAATAGAAACTGAATATCCAATAGAGAGAACAACTTATTCTAGCACAATCACATTTGGGCTTCAGAGAATTAAAACCCACACCATAATAAAACTTATGCCAGTTAAAGATCACCAGGGGAGAAACCTCTGTGGCCACACAGCTGAGCTACACTGAAATCTTGGCACAACCGATATCAGAAAGAGTTGCATGAATAATAATAGTGAAGCTGATGGGCAAATCTAAGAAGACAAAATGCATTGGAAAAAATCCAATGTAATACAGCCTTTAGCAAGAGGAAAGGAGAAATGTCAGAGAGAGAGATATTTGCAAACTAATGTTCAATTTTGTAGAAACGTTTTTGGCAATGATGTTCATTTTCAGATAGTTCAGACAATTTCTTATTTAAAAGCAAACACAAGACTTTCTTACAGAAATGACAAGGTACTTTTATTAGGATTTTAAAAAATATTTTGTATTCCTTTTCTTTCTATTCTGTTTCTGTAAGCTTTTAGGAAATCTTCACTCTTTCATTTGCAAGGATGAGAGTCCTGACATCACAATACTCACTTACACAAGCTGGCAACAATAATGGATGTTTATATGAGAATCACAAATAAACACTGTGCAACCACATACTCTTAGTTAAAACAATCTTTTTTGGCCTAAGCAGAAAGGATGTGTCCCTCCTCCGAAACTTACACTCAAAACAAGGTAAAATTTCCCAGATGGCAGCACTTCTGTCCATTTTTCTATGCTCAGCTCCAGACAAGACATTTCAGAGGACCAAAAGTTCATTAAACTGCTGCAGATTTAAGCATTCACAGCTTGATTTCAGTTGATTTCCATTGCAATTGATTTCCATTTGGTTCTTGAAATTCTGGGATGTTTCCAGTTTCTTATGCTGACCTGCTAATTTGTCTTCAGCAAATCTTTATCACATCAACTCACAGTTAGGTCCACACACTGAATTTTTGTACAATTAAATTATTACATAGACAGTGTTATTTCAGCATTACAAAAGGAACAGGGATTTTATTATTTGAAACATGGCCATCAGTGTTTTGCAAGCACTTTCTAAAAATTACATGTAATTGAAAAAAGATAAAGGATTGAAGAACATCATGGCGTCTGAGGCTTGCTTGCTTTCTTTAGACTCCAGACTAGAAGAAAATCTCAGTAACAATATATTCTTTTATATAACACTTACAAATAATGCTCAGCATTAATTTTTCCACTTCTCCCTTGTGTTTCTTTTTGCTTCAAAAGTCTCATCAAATGCACTGAATGGCTTTATTTTGAGAATTGGAACAAAAGTGATATATCTATAAACAATTCATGCATATATTTCCGCTTTATAGGAACTTTCCATCTTAAGATATTTCTGTTTAGCATTTGTGAGATCATTGTCGCTTCCCTTTTTATTCAGTTGTTTGTTTGGATCCATTCCCCTTAATATGGAAAACAAACTGTTTAAGTAAAGAGAATGGTGCCGGTCTGGTATTCAGACAGGGCTGTTCTGTTTAAAAGACGGGGCAATCATCTCCAGCATTGCCTCATTCCAGTCTTGAGAAAGTTATTGCCAAACCAGCAGTTGTGTAATGCAGTGGCAGCTAAGAACAGGGGCATAGCGATGTTTCTGAATATGCACCCCTGTGCTCCTGAGGAGAGGAAAAAAGTGGGAATTTTCTGTTCACTACCAATGAATTTGAGGTCTTTGCCTTCTGCCCTTGTCTCTCTCACTTGATTACAGTTCGAGCTACCCAGATCTGCTGACACCGCAATATATTTAGAACAAGTTCTGCTGAAGAATGATGCTGTATTTCTGCCAGGAAAACAATACTAGATCTACACTTTTGCTTGTGCCCAAACTTCCCTTTATGTGGACATACCGAGACCAGTAGGCAAATCCAAAAAACCAGACTAATTTTCTGGCAATGAAGAGAAATTTACACTTGATCTCATCTGTGATTCTGGGGCAATTAACTAAAAACTTAAATATATAATCATTTGATTGAATAAAATTTATTCAATTTGATAAATCTGGGAAAATTCTGTAGCAATTTGCGACCATTTGGAAAACAGAAAGAAATGTGTGATAACTAACACAAAAATATGGAATTCATGTCAAGCCAAACCATCTACTTCTATTGCAGAGTAACAGGTTTTGCAGACAGGGGAGAAACTATAAATATTAACTAAAGCTTTTGAAACTGCCTCAAAGTGGCTTTCTGAAAAATAAGTTGGTTGATGAAACTTCTAGAATTGTCATGGTTTAACCCCAGCTGGCAACTAAGGCCCACACAGCCGCTCACTCACTCCCCCGATGGGATGAGGGAGAGAATCGGCAGAGGAAAAGCG
>NW_009203277.1:0-3175 GCF_000690835.1 Fulmarus glacialis | reverse complement strand
CAGGCAGGTGTTCAACCATCTCCAGGAAAGCAGGGCTCCATCACGCATAACAGTTACTTGGGAAGACAAACACCATCACTCCCAACATCGCCCCCTTCCTTCTTCTTCGCCCAGCTTTATATGCTGAGCATGACGTCCTATGGTATGGAATATCCCTTTGGTCAGTTGGGGTCAGCTGTCCCAGCTGTGTCCCTTACCAACTTCTTGTGTACCCCCAGCCTCCTCGCTGGTGGGGTGGGGTGAGGAGCAGAAAAGGCCTTGACTCTGTGTAAGCACTGCTCAGCAGTAGCTATAACATCCCTGTGTCCCCGTACTACCCACTGTGAAAAAATAAACTCTATCCCAGCCAAAACCAGCACAAGAATGTGGGAATAAAGCTTCACAAAGCAGCTGAAGACTAGTTACAAATGGTTTACTGTCAAAGTGGTCAGCTCTACAAAGTGGGACACTGTGAGGGTCTGCACTCTTACCTTCATCAGTAACCTGGATGGTGGAATGTAGCCTACGTATAGTTTATGTACATCAAATTTGCAGATGGCAGGAAACTGAGAGGGATCATAAGTACAATGGAATTTATAGAGACCAAGTAACTGTAGGTAACCTGGGTTACTACATATGGATAACCACCTGCACATATAGAATGAGCAGCAAGTGTTTAAGACAGCAGGTCTTTAGAGAATGATTTGGAAACTGCAAGCTGAGCACACATCGACAGTGTAAGGCAAGCCAAACAAACGGGCGGAGGCAGAAGTACAGAGCAAGAGGCATGGAGGGACCCTTCTGCTTTACTCAGCAGTGTGGCATGGCTTCAAGCAAGAAGGATTTGTTTCAGGCCAGGTATGAAGTGCTGTGTTCGCATAACTAAAACAGAACTAAAAAAAAATCAGAAAAAGGGAAAGTATTGCATCTGTATTGTTGAAAGACAAAATTATATACAAGTCATTATGCTCCTGAAGTATTCAAACAACTATAGAAAAAAGGGAGCAAACTGTTGAAAATTCCCATCCATATCATAAAGGTAATAATCCATATCATAAGATAAATGCACAACACTTTTCCATAAAAGTCTGCAGAAAGGGGAAATATGATTAAACTAGTAGGAGACATTTAAAACAAATGAAAATAGGTACTTTACACAACAGGCAGTGACCTTCTGGAACTTGCAACAGGAGACTGAGGAGGCAGACATTAGCTGCACTTTCAAAAAAAGGATGAGCGAAATATATGGATCTGTAAGCAGATAACAAAAGGACTGAAAACTTTAAGGGATTGCAGAATTAGGCATGTAAACTCTAACAGGTCTGGGTGCTAGTGAAGTACAAGGGCACAGAAAGCAGCTACACTGTTCTCCATAAACAGCATTTCTCTGATGCAGTGAGGCATTTCTCATGTTCTCAGGGTATGCGGGACAAGAAGAACTTACACTGAAGCACCCTCTCCTTCCAATTACATATTGTTACAGTAAAATTAGTAAAGCATTAGAACACACCCTTTTGATAGTTAAGTAAGCAAATTATATTAATAAAATAACAGAGGTATAGTTGATTCTGCTCTAGGACTACAGGACCTCTCAAGGTGTGTTTAAAATCTGGTGCAGGACCACCAATATCTTAGATTGTATTGGACCCAACAGGTCCCCAAGGTGACAATTCATACTGTTTACCAGTCAGTTTAGCAATCATTTTACCAGTTCAGGATCTGGTTTTACTTTATAAAACTAGGATCCTTTGATCTTCCATTATCTCGCTGTTCAGATTTCTGCTGTTGTAAAACTAACATTGGCTTAAATCAGAACTTTGCAGGCATTATAAACAAGAGTATAGTTTTATTCTAAACTATATTTAAGAAGAAATGGAAGATACAAGATAATCACAGAGGACCCCAGAGATACATACCCTGAATTTGAACACTATTTTCAGTTCACTGTCAAGAGTTCAGTCAAGACTAGGAAAAGGTAGGTAAAGATATTTCAGAAATTGGATGTAACGTTTTATTTTCTAGCTCTGAGATACTTTAACAAACACAAAGGGATTAATAGAAAGTAAAGGTAACAAGCTGCTAATAAACAGATAACTATTTTCCAGACGGGACTATGTTCACTACTGGCATGGTAAAAGGACATTTCTGAAATAGTAAATGAGTGATGATAAAGTTAATAGGAGGGTGATATATTTTTAGAAGCTTTTCACAGAGTTTCTATCTGAAGTTTATTGTTACAGTCTGTACATTTATGAGATAAGATGAAATAGAATTGTTAAAGAAGAAATTATATTAGGGTAGTAAAAAACATTTGTGATGCAGATTACCTTGATATCTTGAAGAAAACTGGGGACGCTAGAGGAATATGTTGCTAGACAAGAGTCTCTGGTGTATTTCCAGCCAAACCATAACAGTTACTGGCAGATATAAACATTGTAAAGGCAGAACAAATTGTTAGTGCTATAACCTATTTGTATATAGTAAAATGGGGGAGGATTGGCAGAGTTGATACATTCAGGATTCTTAGTTCTAAGAAAACGTATAAAATAGTTTTATACATTGCAAAACTAACAGTGGGGAAATTAAAGGATGGATCCTTCTCTTTTTCATGTGTGTATACAAGAACATTAATGAAAATCTGAAAGATTAGCAGGGAGTATCTCAAGTAGTGTGATTCTTGACTGGTCTTGCAAATAAAGGGAACAGGCAATTGCTGAATGTATGCCTTCCTTTTTCCACCTGGAAATTCCAATGTGTTTAGAGAAAAGGGCCTGATGACTCAATGAATAGCAAACTACCTACTTTAGCTGGCAATGAATATGTAACTCACTGATGTACCAGGTTCCCTAAAGTATTTTCCATATATTTTATTAAATGTCCCTTAAGACAAAGTAATATGTCAACATCATTAGCTACTCCACTATTGATCATGAGTCTCCACTGACTCTATATTCCCTAGAAGATATTTTCACCACAGACTGAGTTAGGATAGAGTATTCTTTTTGTACATTCTGAATCCTGTACATGTTTGGATGAGCTCTGTCTGTTCGAAGCTAAGACTAGCCAGAGATGACTTACTGTTTGCATTTTTAGATACCTTAAGACTAAAACAGGGTATAGATTACCAGCTTAGCACAGGATATTCAAACAATTAATGTGAGGCTGTATGTTTATTAGTGTCCTGGTTTCGGCTGGG
>NW_009203276.1:0-18277 GCF_000690835.1 Fulmarus glacialis | reverse complement strand
TCTATGATTCTATGATTCTATGAATCTGTTGCTGCCCCAGCAAGAAGCAAGTTGTATCAACTGTAAAAAATATGACTTGGGATTGACTAATCTGAGACCATGAGGAAAAAGGATTAGGCTGACTGCAACAGACTTCGGATAAACCACCTGCTTTGGAAACCCAAGTCAATGGCCCAAGTCCTGAGTATGCATATTCACGGTATCCAAAATATGCAGACTAAATAGCTTAGAAAAGACTCAAATGATCCTAGAAAGCAGCCTGCCCCTGCAGTGCTGCAAGGTGTGCTCACCGCCCAAGTCTTATGCGATACCAACTTTTACCGGCATGCCGAGGCGGGCACATACCCGCTGTGTGCCCTGTCCATGCCCAGGCCAGTCCCTTCTGGCACTGGGTGCTCCAGCAGCTCTGACGCAGCCCCACACACACCACTGGGAGGGGATGGGGACAGAGGAGACCTGCCACCCTCAGCCCTCTGGGCATCCAATTGGGCCTGATGCTGCCGCTGGGAAAAGCCATGTCTAAAGACTGACTGACAGTCAGAGACGACTTCTTGGAGATGAGAAGAAGGAAAAGAAATATCAGTAATGTTACAGTTCTATAGATTAAAAGGAGATTACAAATAGAAGCTGAAAAGGCTGTCATATAAACAATAAAATTGGCAAGATATCACTTCGGTTTTGCTCAGTATTATTTTTTGATCAAAAACTTGTGTGCTATTAATGCTCTCTCTCCAGCACAGCATGAAAGAGAAGAACATGACACATCAGCAAAGAAGGAATGCTGAAGAATGATCGAAGTAACAATGCCTCACAGCTCTTTAGTGGAAAGCTGGACTGAGAAACAACATACATGCATAAAAAATACATGCAGTATTAAGCCCTGTGGGGCTCCATAACACATAAACTAACCAGAAAACAAATTTATCAAGAGACGGATGTGGAAGACAGGAGAAATATACTCTGATAAAGTCTTTCATAAGATTCAAGACCTCAGCACCCACAAAAGCACTGCCTTACTCCTGGCCAAGAGATATAAGCTACTCACCATGCACAGTTTCATTAGTCCTACAAGGAGTGGTGTGAGCAGAGGAACTAATGAACCTGCCCCTGTGGATTTCTGTCTTGTAGTTGAATTATCTATTAAAGGATGAGCTTGTGATGAAGTCTGCCCTTCAGCAAACCTCTGATGATACATCTCTCTTCTGTCCAGTTTGACTGAAGTTTATAGGGACGTCCAGGACCATGGGGATCTCTGTCCCTCTAGTCCAGAGTGGCCAGTGGGTTCAAAAGCTGTTTGCTGGGCATTAAGACACACACAGACGTGCAGCCAGCAAGTACTGCACTTGCCTTGCCTCCCCAGGAAACTAGCTAAAACCAGACGCTCTCCTCATCTGCTTATTAAAGGAAAGCATCCAAGAGAAATGTGGACAAATATTTTGCAGAACTGCTGCCTACTTCTTTTAAATAATTGCTGCATTAAGGGAAGTTGGAACAGCCTCAGAGATCAACACATAGTTCAGATTTCATGAATAGCTGAGCTTGAAAAGCCAGGAAGGAAAACAGTCCAAAAAGGCTGTAGGTGGTCAAGCACATCTGCGAAGACACTTGAACAGGGTCAGACTGTGAAAAAACAACAATGAAAAACAAAGTGAGACACCACACTGCAATGGCAATAGGACACAGAGCCTTCCCCTTCCGTACCATTTTCTGACCAAAATATCCCAGGTCCTAGACAAAGACAGCTGTGAATCTGTCCTGGAGCCAAGCACTGGAACCGAAGTGACATACAGAGAGCCGGTTTTACTCCATTTCACACCTTCTAAGCACATATTTTATATATGTGCTTCCAATGTAAAAGATAACAAATAGCAAATAGACTTAGCAGACAAGAGCCATTTCCAGCCTGTTTAACTGCACAAAACTGTTTCAATAAACATAAACACAAAGAATATAAAGGGAAGCTAATAATTCAATAATATTAACAGTCTTTGGTTATTCAGTCCTCTGATGACCCAAAAGGAAAATAAATGTATCAAGCTGGGCATGGGACTGATGCTTATTTTTGTCACTTTTCCTCTAGTAATCTTGTACAATTTACTATGTTTGTGGTTTACAACTTAGATAAAAACAAGCCAGCATCCTGAAATACAGACTTAAAAATGTCAAAATATAAGTAAATTTGCTTCTGCACTATCGGAATATTTATCTTATTAATGACTAGTCTTATTACATAAGATCTACATGCTGTGCACTTACAAATCACATTATCAGCTTCATTTAACTTCAATCAGATTCATGCCCTAACAAGTATTTATCAAGATAATATGAATGACATCACGTATTTTGCCATAAGGTGTTTTACAACTCATACCTGGCTAGACAGTGTTTATTCCTCAAACTCTTCCGTAATTACAGATACTGCTTAAGTATCTCGTGTGTGTGCTAGTGCTCTGAAACGCTCCGTGTAAACACACCTTGGAAAACTGACTTACCACCTGTGGGGTGGATGATATCATACTTCCTTGGTGGTATTACCATAAACCCTCAGTTCACATTTGCTTGTAATACGAGACATGGGAAACACATGCTGCGTGTAGCTAGAAGAAAAAAATGACACATCTCACTTTTTAATAATTTCAACTTTCCACGGCATAGCCAAGTTTTTTGTGGTGTTTTTTTAGTGTAACGTTCTTTACCAATGATTCTTGTCTCCATTCTCACCTGCAATCTTTTCAAGCTGGTGTTCTCATCACAGCTTATGCCTCTCATGCTGGGAGACACCAGCTTTGTCATAGAAGATAATTTTAGTGAAAATAAAGGAATTGGCCACATATACCATGGAAAAACTGGTCTACTGTCAACACACAGGTTTAGCCTGAATCCTCCCATTTTCCCTGAAGAACATCCAAGTCAAAAGAAATGTTACTGAGTGTGCTAAGCCAGAACACATGAAGAGCCTTACTGGGATACAGAAATGCCTTGTAACTTCCACCAAATCCCATAGCAATCCCACATTTCATGTGGCTAATAGGGAAAGTGCCTGATAATTGGGTGCAGTAATTAAATGAGTCCCCTACATCAGCTCCAAGCAGAGAAATGTACCATGGTCACAGAACAACTGCACTTCTATCAACTTCAGAGAGGAAATTTATCCTAGTAGGAATTGGTCTCTGCATTAGGGTCTTGCATGTCTGCCCAGTTTTCATAATTGCCCTCTTTCTGTTTTCTGTACAAAACAGAGCAGATATTTTAAACAACAAAAGATATGCTACTGAAATATCTTAGTTCCACAGTCACCAGAGATAGTTTCTGAAGAGATGACATGGACAGTTACTGAAGGACAGAAATGAAAGATAACATTGATGAAGAAGATGGTCCTACCTGTGTACTCTACCCAAATGCTCACACACTGCTGTATTTTTTCGAGCATCAAAACAGACTAGCTGGGAGATGAGGAGGAGAAGTCAAGAATAATGAAACTGTTTTCCAAGCAGATCATAAAAATAGCTCGGGCTAAAGTAGAAATAGCTGCTCCTGGGGACATGTAAATCCCTGTGTCATTCCCATGGGAACAGGAAATACTCCTAATTATCACAACACTGTTATGATAATAAACTAATAAAAGCAATGAAATTCAAATGTGTAGCTACACATCCACATATTTAACTATTATAACTTCTTCATACTGCATTTATTCAACCTTTTTCATTACCTTACAAGATCTTGCTGCAGGACATATAATATTGAAAATAAATTGCTTCCCGCTCTGAAAAGAGAGCCACAAGATATTACAAATAGCAATCCTGGAGTTGTGTGCCATAAGATTTATCTTAAAAAAAAAGTAAAATCTTTTTATTCTACTCAGTTGTGCTTTTTTGGATACTCTGTCCAGTTTTAGGCTCTGGCTTTAAGAATAACACAGAGCAATAGCAAGATGTCTGGAAAAAAAATTAACAAGAATCGCCATACATCTAGGAGCTATAATCTACAAGGAGTCTGGGGGGCTCCATCTAGAGAAGACTGAGGGGAGTCACCATGTCAGACTTCAAATATATAAAAGGCTGCTATTCTCCGGATCCCTGATGGATAAAAAGTGATGTGTCTGAACTGCAAGAAGGAAACCTGAAGTGTGACTTTTGGGAAAGGGCAACAAAGCCCCAGACATACTGTCAAAGGACAAAGTGGGATCTCCATCGGGAAGGGTTTTCAGGACAGGTCAGACACACATCTGTTGGAAGTGTTACAGGCATATTTGATGCAGCCTTGGCAGCAGGGTGGGCTGTGTTATCCCTGGAGATCCTCCTCAGTCCTCCACGGCTCCAGCTCTGTACTCCCTCTCTGCAATTTCCAGCTGTAGTTTTCGGCCGCTGGACCTCCTAGGCTGCTCCATCTTGCGCATGGGGACACGAAGCCAAGGAACAAGGGGTTGCAGTGGGGAGCTCCGTGTACTCTGGGTGCTCACACATGCGTTGCTGGTACTGTGAGCGGCGCATCTGCAGCTGAGGCTCCAGGTCTCTGCACGAGAGCCGTGTGCTGCTTCTTCTCCCATGAGTCAGGGCATGACCACATCCACAGCGGAGTTGGAGTCGCTTGTCCCTGGTAGGTGATACCTACCAGATGTAATAAAAGATGCACTTCCTGACCGCATGTGGAGTTGACTGTTTTTTGCCACAAGCATTTTTCTACCACGTTTGGTGTTATAAACCTGTGTTTTGTTGCCAGACTTCCCAAGAGAGTTTATAAAAGTTGCCAGGAAAATGTTTCAATTACGGTGAGCCAGTGTCATCAGTCAGCTTCATCACTTGGCATTAAGATGGAAGTGAGTGTGGTGCCTAGCTGATTTTCATACAGGTCTGCTTGTCAAAACAAACTGTGGGAAACAGCAGAAGTGGGTGCATGTATTTATTTCTCCTGGTATAGAAGATGCTTGGTTTTTTCTCACATTTTCTTAGTAAGATGGAAAATATCTGTCAAAAGTTATCTATCAGTGGGAACACTTAGCAAGGGTCTGCCTGAATGTAAAAAGATATTAGGTATAACAGGTAATGCCAGGCAAAAGTATAAAAAAGGAAAATGAGTCTGTAGATAAAGTTCAGGAACAGAAGTAATTAAATTTGATTTTACTGCCAAGCAAGTAAAAAATGTCAGGGATGGCCTCTGGAAAGTCCCTAATCATGTTGTTTCAGTGTTTTCCTCTCTAAAATGGAATTTCAATAATTGCTAACCTCACAAGTGTGCTGTACTGCTGTGCTTAGGAGTGATTGCGAAAGGGTCTGCGATTACCTCACAAAAAAATGTTATTCGCATTATTATCACTATGATCTGTGTACGTTTATGCAAATACATCTGCGTCCCCAGGTGATCTATTTCAGGTGCTGGCTGGAATTTAGAGTAAGTAACTATTTACACTTAGATTGTTCCTCCATAGCTTAGTACAATTGATTGACAGAAATACTCATTCTAGATTACAAACTCTTTTGCTGTATAATCTGGACAGTTGCCTAGATCTTAAATCAAGAGCAAATAGTGAAGAGCCCACTCAAAATTCATCCTGTAATATGTAACAAGGTTGCTGTAGAGCAAAACATGTCAAGGAGGGGTACATTAAAAGCACAGTAAACAACCCATTTTAAAATGCCCGATGCGGGCTTAGTAAACAGAATCCACGTACTTACCTGCTGAAATAACAATTTCAGCTGACTTTGATGGAAGAGTAGGAATTACACACCATACAAAATAAGTCAGGCTACAACTCAATAATACAACTCCACAAGGAAAGTATACTGGGAATACAGATCTAAAATACCTGGGCTATGTAAAACTGCTACAAACTCGCTCTGTCAGTTCAGATTAGTCCAGAATACTCGGTAGAGATATGGTCACCTATGCAGAGTTTATGCCAGACTAGATAGGATTTTTTTCATATGGCTCTTATGTGTATCATAGCTCCTTACACATCTGGCACAAAGTGTAAAAACTGTGTCAGAACAAGTTTGTCCTGCCAGATGATCTGGTAGCGCACTGAGGCAGCATTAGCTGCACTCAGGGATCCTACAGCTCAGCGTGCTGGGAGACGACTGGCCAGAGCGGTGTGTGCGTGCCGCACTACTTCTTTGGCTTCCAAGAAGTAAGAGCTTAAAGGAGAGTTAAATGAAGGAGTTGTAGTTATCATTACCAGAAGGGAGGAATGCTCATCAATGTGAACATCAAAAATCACAGTAAAATCATCTAACAAGACTGTCAACTAACAGGATTGAAAAAGCGCTCAGATATGAGTGACATTACCAGGACTAAGAAGAGTCAACTTTAGACCCACGCAAGAGAAGAGGTGTATGGGCTTGCACAGAGCAGGCAGCTCCCTGGCTGCCTTCCACCTGCAGTGCTTGGTAAAAGTGTATTAAAGTCCATAAAAGTGCACCAAGGCCACCATCATCCTTGCTCTGCAAAGCCATCTCAGGCCACAACAATCCTGAAACGGGCCACAATCAAACTCATTGACCCCAATCAAAACAAGGTAAAACCACGTACACACCAATGACGGCAGAGAAATATTTTTCTAACTTGCCAAAACCTCCAATGGGTAGCCTTTTCCAGTGCTCTGTTGTCTTGGTACAAAGTTTTTCCTAGTGTTTAAATCTTGTGTAATGATCAGGTAAGTTTTGAACATACATCCATTAGAGCTAGAAACAAGCCTCGGTCCTCATTAGTTTTTAAGACATCCACCTAAATACTGAAGTCCTTATTAGCCTAAGCAAGCCAAAGAGTTTCCATCTCTTAAACTTTGCTATAGTTCTAGCTGTTCTGCTCTTATCTCCCTCCAGTCTGTCCACATGTCCCTTGAATACAGTGCTTAAATTAAATTCGACAGAGCTCCCCTGCTGTGACTTCATCAGGGCAGGAAGGGACTTACAGTCACCACCTGTGTCTTACATATTATTCTACTTCGTATCCATTGCAGCCTGACATCTGCCTTTTGTAACATCCCCACATTTTCTGTTGAATTTGTGATCTATCATGACACCAACCTCCCTGATGCTTGTGCAGAGGCTGCCTTCTCAGGCAAGGTTGCTGCTTAGGGGCATGAGCATTGAAAATACTGACTATTAGACAGATACCAGGAACCGACCTCATTTGTGTCCAGTCCTCTGCACATTTATCACTTCATCTTGTTGGTGTCCAGTCTTCCCTACAGTACACCCAAATCACTTGGGATGCTAAGCCTGTTTCCTGTACTCGCAGCTGCCAAAGCCGTCCTCTCTAATTTGAATCAGTGTGGAAATACTGACTTACACCAAATGGCCCATCATTTCTCTTGATTGGAATAACTTTAGGAAAAGAAGTATGCTACTTAAGTCAAGGGGATAACTTAGCAAATGTTGAGTTTATCAACTTTTTCCAAAACTTTTATTTTCTCAGCATTTTATGAAATCTGACATGCAAAATTCTTAATATAAGATTGGCACCATCACATTTTCCGCAGGCGCTACAAACTTTGAAGCTGCTCGTGTGCTGAAACCGTTGCTTAATCACACCTACTGAGACTATCTGTATCTCCCTCCTCTCTCACACCTGGACTGCACAGTCTTTCGGGAAGTGACTTCCCACTCCGCGCTACCTCAACAGCCATAAATGCCGTGCAGGCAGAGCTCGGCCCACTACAGAAACAACAGTAAACAACACTGAAGCAGATTGTTACTGCTATCGTATTTTACATGTGCACTGCTTCAGACTCGGCATCTATTTCTGTGATCCTTATCCAGCTGAAGGCCACAGCAGCTGGTTTGTCCTCCTGATCTAATGTCAGGTTTCCTATCTAGGAATTCAAAATCTTCAGTAAACAGAAGACGTACCCCATGCTCCACCAGCACTGCTTTGCAACATGAACATTGGAAATGCTGAGTATTATACAGACATCACAAACCAATCTCAATCACTCCTCTTTCATCATGGGCCTGCTGCTTCTTTACAGCTTCTTCATACCTGCCTCCTCACACTTCTCTTTTGATAACGTAACCTAGGATTACTTTAATAAAGGAAAAGGAAAATATTTTACTATGCTTGTCACAGGCTCTCTCACAGCCTGTATGCTGGTGGGCTTTCTTGCCCAGGGGAAAGGGAAAGGTCAAGGCACAGAAATACCCAAGTCGTCTTCAGCTTTCGCTCTGGGATACAGTTTATTATCTAAACATCAAATTCATAAAGTAACACAAAGCAAAGCTATTCCCTCATCCAAAGCCAGCTGCAGGGGCTCCCAGGCTTTCCATGCCAGAAAAAGGGCACACATCTTCATCTAAGCCCCTGCTGAATCAAGTGACAAGCAGGCAGTCTGTAACCCTTTCCTGACTGTTTAACCCTATCACAACAGGGTTTGCTGTTGTGAATGCTTTATTCCAGGGCTGGAGCAGATCTCTTTCAGGTTTTTGAGCCCACAACACTTTAAGGGTTTGTTTTGTGCATCAGTACTTACAGCAACATTAGACAGTTTTGCTAAACTTATTTAAAAATCAGGCTGTGGACTTCTATATGTATTTTTTTTTTTTAAACAAAATGGAAACCTTTCTTCATCAGAACAAGTCTGTACATACATTTTAGCGTTCAGAAATATACTGACCACAGAAAGACCAACCATGTGGCTCAAGAGTTCACGACCTCTGAGAAGCTGCTTTTAGGTGTGAGGTTTCTACACTCGGGCAAAGTATCAAGAGAAATGAGGAAGAATAACAATGAAGATATGCAAAAGTGTTATGTATTTTGGATGCTTAGAACTGAAAAACATGATGGTAAGCAGTAAACTAATAAGGAAAAGAAGAGTTTTTCAAATAAAACCAATTCCTCAAAAGGGCAGATAAGCTGGAGGGATGCAAACAGGAAGCAAGAAATAGCAGAGCAGAGAGGAGAAAAGAAAACAGGTTTATTTTCAAGGCTGCTTCAGATAAATGCCTTTCACAAGTGGACCACGGTTGTCTGCTGTTTGTGGGCTTGTGAAGATGGAAGGCAACGTTGGTTTGTTTGACTCAAAATAGGAGTAAAAACTCAGTACGTCAGTTGCTATCCTGCAAATTTAAACATCATTTTCCTGGATGCTGGCTGTACAAGGTCTATCTTAACAAGCTAGAGAACAGTAGAACGGATACTAAGTGGATCCACATACTATTACCACTCCCAATTTTATGGAGAAGCTGAGGCACAGAAAAGATTAAATGTGCTTGTGTCCAGAAACATAAACTTACACAGCGCTCTTGTAACAATAGGTCCATCTTGTCTTCTGTTATTTTAACAATCATTTTATGATGGCCTCATTTGTAAGAGCAGCACTTGACTCTCTGTACCTTGTCCCACTGTCTCTGAGGGAAGTGTGAGTAGCAAAGTCTGTCCCGTAAGTCCCATAAAACTGCATTTAAGTCATGTTGTTCTCACTTCCCTGGAGATAAGAGGTGGTGCTGAGAATGAACGGGATCCCTTCCCTTTCCTGAACCTTCAAACGCAATGTCTAATTAATTCCTTTGGTGCAGCCTTTAACACTGGGTTAAGACACATACCAGAAATAAAACCACTCAAGTTTCAGACCTCAAGGTTAGCTTACTTGCCTGGCAGATAAAAACACTTCCTTTCTGCTTGAAGACCTAGCTAATTTGATGTGGAATCACTGAAATGAAGTTTTAAAAAAATGTCGCTAGGCTTTCTCTGTGGTTACTTTCAAGGGTGAGCAAGTCAGCGTGCAGGCTCGGCACTGGACCCCACATCTCTGTGCAGTCTTCTGCTGTAACTACTAGACTAACTACTCTCTCTTCTTCTCCTGCAGGACCAGGCAACCCATGAGTGGTGGATATTCTTTAAAACTTGCTAAGGGAGGCTAGCTCAAATGAAATCTCTCCAAGCTCTGTGGGGGGCTGAGACCCCTGCAACAAAATGTGGATCCCCTCTCCATCCCAGGCCCCCGCCGCATCCCCACACACTCAGCACTGACTCTGTTGCCACGAATCATCTCATTTTAGCTTCCTCCTCCACCTCCAATCTTCTCCCTGCCATGCCAGAGTATGTACAAACAGGGCGGTGTAAATATCCTACCCACCTTTTTTGCCTTATTTTCATAAAGCTTTCATGAGATCAGTTGCAGGAGCAGCCACGAACAAACTACAGCCCGGATAACGTGATCATACACTCCTTGGCTGAAGAGAGGTCAAGACTTGGGCTCTACACAAAATTGCAATATAGGCCTTTACATAACTGGTGGATTAAGTAGGAACCAAATCAGGTTCTGTCACTTTAAAACTTTCCTCCACCCTCCATCACCTCCATCCATCAGTTGCCTGCAGCATGTATATTGAGGAATCGCGTGCAAACCTTACCATAACCCAAGGCTTAACATAAACTATACTCTTTCAGGTCATTGGCAAATAACAGGTATATCCGGTTGTGCCTTTGTACTTGCCTGCACGCAAATTAAAAGCGCATGTAAAGTTACAATAATCAAAGTCAGTCAGGGGGAAGGGGAGGAGAGCGGGGGGATAATAACCGGGGGATCAGGTTATTTATCTTCACAGGGAAGCCACTGAGAGGAGCCTCCTTGCATGCCATTTACACCTCAAAAAAAAGACCGGGGCAAACCTGGCTTTTGGCCAAAGCCATCCCCTACAGCGCCCCAAGCTGTGCCTAATCCTGCTTCTCCCTGCATCTGGTAAAGCACCCTGTTACCTCCACTGCTGCTACCTCTTCCCCATGGTGCCGCACAGCGTTTTACGCTTCCTCCTTGGCTGTAGGATGAGAGTGTTTCTGTGGGAGAGGACAGCGGCTACGATGGACTTTGGGCTTTCTTCTTTGGGAGACCTTTGCTCTCATGGTCTCAGCTACCGCTGCTTTCGCCTTTGCCATAAGGGTGCACCTCCAGTGCAATGCTGCTTCTGCAGCTGCTTCATCCCCTATTCCCTGACAGAGCCAGCACCCCGCAGGGTGACCCCAGATCCTCCCTGCCACCCCAGGATGGGCAGGGGCTCCCGCATTGCTCTCCCTTCTGGAGGCAGCCAGCGAGCCTTCGTGCAGCCACCCTGAGCCTGGGTGTGGGCTGCTTGGGAAAGGGAAGAATTTATGGCAATTTTTTTCCGTCTTTCTCCCTCGGCGTGCCATGAGATTAACAGCCATTAGCAAATGCCTCTTCCCGGAGTGCTGTGACAAGACGAAACCTGCCCTGACTGGCACCTGCAGTCTGTTTCCCTCATGGTCTTTGATCTGCCATTGCTGAAGGTTAGAAGACCTGAATGGCTCAGAAACAGACACTTCCTTGGGTTTGCTTCCAAACGCTAGGAGCAATCTGTATGTGTAAATTGAATTTATTGAGGGCTAGAGGAAATCTTTATTATTATTATTTGTCTTACAGGAGGAGTCAACTGTCTTGAACAAGATTGCAGCCCTTACATGGAATGCTGTAAAAATCTCCTAAGCTCAATTTTCCATCATTGACCACAGATACCACAAAGGGAGTTTCCCTTATCCTGTTGGTTTGAATACACTTTCTCCAAGTCTTTCTTCAAATTAAAAAATGTGCAAATAAACAACTCCCATTTCCCATACCCCAGGGAAGAGCATGAATAATTTTATAGGCTAGAGTATTACCCACATACATCTCAGTCCCTAGAATTTGAGTCACTTCATTTACCACTGAAATGCAGTTACTGCTGGAGGCAAATACACCAAACCCTTGCACAACAGAGCAGAGGAAGCCAAGAATGCCCTGCCGTAGAGCGATGTGCAAATGTTTCCTCAGCTGAGCTTCAGCAACCAAATCACTGGAGGTCCTGGTTTGGATTCACGCTTTTCCATCTGACAGGATACTAGCAAAGCCAATGTAGCCAGAACCACTGTTTCTCGTGGAAAATCTATCACACTGCAGCTTCTTCACAAATACCATTCAACATTTTATTGACCTGCAGTAATGGCAGGGAGAAGGGGGGTGAGCACGTTCCCTCGCTCATTTGAGCAGGGCTACCTAAGGGGTGACATTTACAAGCAACTCTGTGACTGACATGAAATTTCTTAGGTCTGTGACATGAATCTCCTTTGGGAAATCCCAGCTAGAGGCCTGTCTCTTCATGATCAAAAACTAGGGAAAGCCCTCATGAAGCACAAATCATTGTGTTCCTGTTTGGTTCAGCTGCCATCTCGACAATCAGTTTGTGCCCAGCACCACCTCCTCTCTCAGAGCACCCGAAAACCTGAAAGGAGCAGTACTAAGGATGATATTTTCTTTAAATGCTGAAAACTTCCCATTATAAAATTTCAATCCTTTGGACAAGAAATTACCCCAGACCCTATGGAGTCCATGCCTAATAGCGCAAGCAAGTTTGGTGTATCCACTTGAATGTACAGATAAGCAGAACAGGCTTTTCGGAAGTTAGAACTGAAGCCCGAACACAGGAGAGACGCACTGCCAGCCCTGTGAAAAGACTGAATGAGGACAGATAGCCAGGACCTGCCTTCTGCACTTGACACTATCCTTCAGCAACAGTCCTAGTCTGTCTCCAAAAGAGAAAGCATATATGTATATGTACACACACTATACTAGACCCCTGGCATCACTTTCTGAAGTACTCTGAGATGTTTGCAGCCCAGTCCAAGAGCCCCCTTAAGCAGCAAGATGGAAAGTATCGTAACGGGAGACAAAGTAATGCTAACACCTCTGTGCAGCTCCCTTACCCAGATCAGACCTGCATCCCCCACTACATAACCAGGTTTATTCTCCGAAGGAAGGGGAATTCTGAAATTCAACTTGGATTGCTCTAGAGGCTACTAGATTCAAATTGCGTTGCCTATTTTAACATTTTGACGAGTTGTTCTGCTGTCAAGGCACCAAAGAACGGTACACATGCAATACAAATTGAAGAACCCAAATGACCAATATTTGTATCTTGGGAAGTTATTGCTCGGGAAGTGGTGAGCTGAACGTTCATAGGCTGGGCTAATCAATGGCTAGGACACCTAGGACACAAGATAGGAAACCCCATGTTCTCGTCACAGAACTGTAAGTTTCTTCATACCATCTGTGCTTCACTATCTTCTCTCTCTGTGCAGAAGAGCCATGCTGTCTACTTGTACAGAGTTCCCTTGGCTGGAAACTCCAGGTCCTCCACTACTTATTTCTGTACAACTTTAATCATCTGGCCTGAAATTTTCTATCCCCAAAAAATCCATATTTTACATTGTGATTTTTAGAAATGTTCAGTCCAAAACCTGTTGAACCCATTTATGAGAACAAGGAAAATATGTTCCTATTAAAATATGGTTGTGGCCTTTTCTTTGAAAAGCTTGGTAGCCTCAAGCTCTAAAGCAGGGACTTGACATTTGTCTGGGTAATGTCTTTTCTCCCACATTTGTGCCTTTTGCTCTTCCCTTGATAATTCACTCAAATTTGAACAAATTTCCAAACTCTGAAAAATCATATTTTGCACATCTGTATTAAAGACTTTGTAGAACTTCACAGGTAAATCTTCAAAACTTTCACCCCTACAGAATATGCTTCTGCCTGTGAGTGAAGTAGACTTTGCTTTCAGCTGTAGCCCAGGGCTGTTTTGAGCTAGCATCCGTCACTACGCTTGAGCGTACAAGCACACTGGCATTTTCTAAAATGGCAAATACTAAACTCTTAAAGTTAGTAAAGCAAGTGCACGACAAACTTCTATCAGCACTACTAATACAACACCCAATAAAGTCTGGAAAACAAATGAGAAATACAATATTACTGCTTGTTAACATGCTAACAGTATTGGCCCTAAGCAATGTTATCATTTTTAAGCTTTAGGGTGACCTAGCGCATCATACAGACTATAAGGTTTCTATACTTCAAAATAAAGTTGGACCTTGGCAACACAGCTCTTGGTTCTGCAAACCTCAGAAACAGTGTGAGGAGGCAAAGCTGCCAGATGCCCCAAGGAGCCCTTTTGCTCAAGAGGGAGAGTGAGCAGGCACAACAGTTTGCGCACACATCGCATTGAGGATAGATACAATAATGCACATCTTGAACAGCGTCTAAGCTTTCCTAAATGCTGCTGTTTTGTCCATCTTCTTCAGAGTACTTATTTCAGAGTACTTTAATAAAGAGCATTTGTATAGTATAAATACAAAGACACACACAAAATGCCACAGATCAGTGCCCAACAGTGTGTAAATTAGATTTTGGTCTTTTGCCTCATAGCAGAAGACAGTTTAGAAAGGCTTCTCAAAGTACAGCCACAAAGCTGTGTTTTCCTCTCAAGAAAGACTTAGCTATGTGGTTTCATCTAATACTGTCAAGAAAAGACAGCAAAATTTGGAAAGAAATATTGTAGGAATTTGGCAATGCAAAATTAAAACAGTTTCGTAATCAAATTTGATGCCTGAATTAAGTATAATGCTATGTCCTCATTCTCTGGAACCATACCTGTGTGTTACCTGTGTGGAAGCAGACCACAATGTATGCCTTTAATTTGCAAGTAACGTGGAAAATGCAGACAGAGAGGCTACAATTCAGACTAGCACTGAGCTGAGCCCCAGCAAGTACTGGGAGGTTTCTTGCCATCCCGCAGCAGCTGGGGGAATTTGGCTCAGAATTAGGAGCCAAATTTAGGCTTTTCAATAGCAAGGGAGAATTGAAAATGTAAGCTAGGAAGTCAGTGGGAATGCAGGGAAGAGTGGAAGTCCAAGGAAAGCCTCAAGTTAATGAAGGTTAAGAATGCGATATGTAACCACAAACATATATGCTTTAAAAAGCATACCACAAATGCTTTATTTTAGGCCACAGTGAGCCGCCTAAATATATAACCCTGAATCATGGAGCTACAGCTGGCTCCTATGTATGCCTGGCACTCTGAGCAGCTCTGAGGATGTGGCTCCCTGTATTTTGCTTATATCTCATGCTTGGCATCACAAGAAAGCTGCCAAACTGAGCAAAACCGGGAACCTGCATCAGACGTGATCTCACTATCATCCACACTCATGGTACCCCACACTGAGCAATTCAGTATCGTGTAGATAAGCCCGAGCAAGCAGGCACATCTATACGGTGCAGGGCAGCAAGCACAGATGGTGGCTGCAGAGCCGGCTGCCCCGGGGTGGCACCGTGTCTGGACTGAGTGGCTGGTGCAGATCTTCTGCTCCTGGGTACTTGAAGCATGGATTGCAGTGTACACATAATCTGAGCCAGCTGTTGTAAACGCGGAGGTTTACAGGTTCTAATTCTGACTGTAATCTGATTGTTTTAATGGTGATTTTCCTGACTTACAGCAGTATTGTTGAGACTACAGTCAAACTCCAGAAGTACATAAGAATGCCTGTACAAGTTTAAGCAGCCTGAAACAACAGGATATTGCATTTGTTTAAGTTTCCAAGTGCTTTGTGTTTTACAGTTACGCTACTTGTTTCTTCACCTTATATAATATTGTGCAACACTCAGAAACAGACAATCAGAAACAATATTTCCAAGGGATTATTTAATGAAGAATGGCTTGGATCACTCTGTAAACTGTAAACAATTTGTACAAGCTCTATACTGAAGCAGTCCCAGGATAAAACATTGCTCAACTGTCAGATAATCCACCTTGAGATTTTGCAAAATTAAGAGAGAGGAGGAAAAGATACATAGTCCCAGGTATGGGAAAGAGACAGAGAAACCCAGTGTGGGAGGGCTCTCCATGGAAAGCTGCAAAAGGAAGAGGTAAGGAAAGAAAACGGGACAAGGTTGAGTCCTTGAGAAATTCCAGTTGCTGCTCATGAGGATTTACGAGCACCTTGTCAGTGTCCAAAGAGAAGCCAACAGCTGCCATAGAAGAAAAACTGAGAACTGAGTTTGAAAACCCTTATTTAGGTAAGTAGTTCTTAACACTTGTAAAAAATCTCTTAGGGCTTAAGGGTTTTCCTGGAAAAGGGAGGACTGTGGCAGAGAGAGAAAAATTTCCTCTCAAAGGGCAAAGTTGTGCAATTCCTCCTCCTTTATCAAACTTCTACCTCCATAACAAGGACTCTTGTCCACATACATAAAGCACCTTCATTCAGAGTCGCAGAGGTACTGATGTCCTCACAGACTCTGCCAGCTCCCTGCATCTGGACTTCCTGTCAAATCAACCAGGATTTTTAACAGATTAGGCCCGAATTCCTTTCCCTTAATCCCAAACCCACCCACTTCTGCCCCTTCGACTCCTTTTCTCTTCCATATCTTACATCAAGTAGGGTTTTCTAGGCCTCAGAAAAAAATCGTTTTGGGTGGCTTACGTTTTCAGTGATTCAGTCTTCGATGCCTAACAAAACTAACTTTGACTCAGGAATTTGGGACTGGCTTCAGTAGGACCTGTGTCTGAATTAAGTCCCCAGAACTGGGAAAAAAGAAACATGCATTACCTAAGAGCAATTCTGAACTTCTATGCTTCTAGAAACAAAAGAAGCGAGAAGAGTAAATAAAGAAGCAGGCATGAGGGCAATTTGGGGAATATAACAGAGACCAAGGCCTGATCATCCATTGCTGCATTTTGTACCACACTAATTCATTGGTGTGATAAAATGCTTCACCCAAGCTATGCTTGATTGTAATCAAGGTCACATAGAATCAGAGCCTAGAAAATTGGGTGAACGTTCATTGCATACAGTCAAAATAATAGTCAGGCTGTAATAGATGCAATAGTAAGCAAAAACTGTAAATATCCTGGTTGTACAGCACATAGTACAGGCGGACCAGCTGCTACTACCACAATAAAACAAAACATCTAAAATAGATTTTTCTTTCTCTCTTGTCTAATAGCGATGGAACTCCTGAAGACCAAAGAGAAGTGGGGGGGAAAAAAAAAAGAAATTAATGTTTTCTTACAGCATAAAAAAACAAATGTACCAGGACTTGGAATTCCTGGGCTCATGCCTTAAACTGTGAATCTCCAGCTCACGATAGTGGAAATGTGCTCTTTCCTCTGTACTGCTTGCTAGTGGCCAGGAAGCAATCTCACTTGCAATACGATGTTGAGAAAAAATGTCAGTAGGGTGCGAAGCATACAGTGCACTGGACCCACGCTCACTCACTGAAAACAGTGAGGTGGTTGCAGGGCCACTTGCAGGAGAGGTAAGAAATGGCACAGCACGTCACCTCCGGCAGCCCCATGCTGAGCTGTTCTTCCTCTTACCCGTTGCAACCAGAGCTTGGCCACCTCGAGGACACTGTTTCTTTATAAATTCAGATTTACATGAGAGCTGGAATGGAATCTGTTCTGCTTGCTCCAAAGTAAATGGCAATCTCTGACTGCAGTACAGCTACTTTAAGCGCTGCATCAAAGAAAAGATTTAGGGACTTACTAACAAGAGCTGTAATGCCTGGGTTTTAGGCAACTGATTACCACGGTCACCAGGAAAAAGGCTAATTTACCTGCTGGCAATGGCAAGTGCCCAGCACTATAATCCAGAGCTCAGGTAACTGATCCAAGCTAGCCCAGATCCAGTGCCCAGAACACTCTTTGCAGGGAGAAGCCCGTGTCTCTTCTTTGACGTGTGACAGATGAAGGATGGAAGGGTGGCCGTCAGGGTGGGACAGGCCACTTTGCCACAGCTGAGTGGTTACAGCATGCGAAATTTGGTTTCAGCCTTCTGATGGTGATGGTGAGATCAAACTGCCTAGACTTTCTCCAAGCTTGCCCTAACCTTAATGCCATAGGGATGGAGCTATCTTTGCTCCTCTTTGAAGCTGGGCCATGTGCCGGGCTGGACCGCAGGATCCTTCGAGTTCACCCCAGAGACGGGGCTGGGAAGAAGGAAGCTCACTTTTTCTGGCACTGCCCGGAAAAAGTGGTTTTGACACCTCTGCCACTTGGCAATGGCAGGAAGAAGCACAGTGTGCTCCGAGGCACACAGAGGGACATGGCTGACGCTAGTCTGAGCAAGAGGTAGTACTGCTGACTGGAGGAGCCCGGGGACAGTGACAGCAGACAGGATTACACTTCTTAGCAAAGATAGAAGCAGTAGCAGCCTGGCCAGGCCTGGGTTCACACCCTGAGCTGGGCTGACTCCCAGCACCTAATTTTGTCTAATCCCTAAATGCTACCAAAACACCTTCTTTTCTTCTCATGACGTGACTGTAGAGAATCTGAAATAAACGTTGTATTTTAAAATTTTGCTTGGTACAGCAAAAACGATGACAACAAAACAAGAGCGTTCCGATTTCTTGGGGACCAGTTTCCTTGATCCCTGGGCGTTTTGCGGCCCCGGTTCCCCCCGGGGCGCCGGAAAGCCCGGGGGGGCTTGGAGCGCCGCTCCCGCACGCCCCTCGCCAGCCCTC
>NW_009203275.1:0-23066 GCF_000690835.1 Fulmarus glacialis | reverse complement strand
TTTTCCCATTTTAAAAATGGGGTTTATGTTTCCCCTTTTCCAGTCAGCAGCAACTTCACCAGACTGCCACGACTTCTCAGATACGATGGATAGTGGCTTAGCAACTTTGTATCTTTGTACTCCCCCGTGTTCGTCTCTGACAATGAGTCAGTCTCTCAATGGCCTATTGAATATTTAATTATTTATAATTAAATAGATTGTTCAAGTATTTGATCTTGTAACCCTGGATGGTTTTATAGCACAAACAAGCATGCTCTTTAGTTATTCCTCATATATTTTATCAGTCAGTAATGTATATTTAAATTTATATTTAATTATACTGACGTATATTTTCCTTAATGAATTTCCACAGCCTTTCCTAATCCAAGTTCTAGTAAAGTACCTTCAGAAACATTCCTTAGAAAAGGAGCTCAGGTTTTTATCCTAACCTGTTATGAAACCCTTCATATTCTAGACTTTCAAAATAATAGTGATAATAATGTAGTGCTGCATTTGTATGCAGTATTGAAGTAGCTTGGACTTTTCAGTTGTTTGAAAAATTGTCCTTCAGCTTTTCTCAGTTCCACCTTGTCGACATGGTCTCAGTTCCACATTTGCTGACATCCTTGTCCCTACAGGAGATAAAACCAAGGAAATTTCACCTTCTCCATCTGCATATTCTAGAGAGCTTTTTTATGTACAATTCTTGACAGCAGAATCTCCTTTTCCATAGTCTCAGCATTGTCAAATACGTTTTATTTCAGAGTCTCAGCCATATTTTTTTTCCTCTCTTCCTGTACTTTTTAATTGCTTGTGATCTCTGTCATGCTCTAACTCTCAAGAGTTTGGAAATGGCTTGTACAATCAATGAAATCATACTGTAAGTTGAGGTCAGTCTACCATGACTTGCAACAATTTCCGTTTATGAAATAGTGGTTGCTAGATATACTATTCTGCTTCTCCATTAGGGGGGAAAAATCAACAACAAACCCAACAGTTCCAATAAAGAAAACAAGTGATAGCTATAAATATTAATGTATGTCTTGAGGATTTGTGGCTGTTGGAATGGAGGACTGTGCCCTGCATATAAGCTAGAAGTCCTGAAGTGTAAGTTCAAACTTAAGTCTTGAAAGCAACTCATTGTTAAAGTTATCACCATGGAAGTAAATTTTCCAGATTTATCAATGTAATATGAAAACTTTATCTTTCTTCTTAGGCTCCCTTCCCAAATTCTGTCTTGCTAAAGACACTTCCTTCACAGATCTGAACATCTTGATTTCGTACTGAAAATAGTTAGGTTAGACTGTTCACTAACAGTTGCTGTAAAAATTCAGTTTCTTCCTCCTGCATCGGTAATGCTTTGGTTTTCCCAGAACAGAAGAGAATCTGCTATGTAATTATTTCTTACTTCTTATGTCCTGAAATATTTCTGTATTTCAGGATTTGAAATGCTTCCCATCTCTGTTCTGTCTCAACTCAATATATTGTTATTCAGTTCAATGGCTCCTTAAATCTGATTTTGTGACTCAAATTATTTGTTCTGTCAGTTTTATTTATATGTAGCTCCACCCAGATACGTAAAAGCAGCTCCAGCTGTGTTTTCCCTCTTGGTAGGGTCTCTCCAGTGTTAATGATGCTCTCTACAGAATTAGTTTAACGCAAGCCGTTACACAGCTTGAGTTATAAAATGGATGCATAGGATCAGGCAATCAGTTTGCTTCCCTTGCTAGAAGACTAAAAGTATAACAGCAGAGTCTGAGCCAAGACCTCCTGCATGGTACATACGTTCCCATCTTTATGCTGGAGAGAGTATGTCTTTTTATTTGCAGCGTATTATGTGTAATTACAGTAAATGTTAAGTTGGTTACTGCAATCTTTATTGAAAAGGAGTGTGCTTTAATGGTGGAGTTGGTGATAAGATGTTTTCTCTGCACTGTTATGTAAAGGTGACCTAGAAATGGTTTCCATGGCAGTAGGATGTGCTACATGCTACTGACGGCAGGGCTCAGAGGAGGCCCCAGAAGGCTATTAGGTGTAAAATGTGAGCACATTCCAGAGCGACTTTCAAATGACTCGCAAAACCTGGTGACATTTTTGGGTGACTCAGTCCTTTGGTAGATGAGTCAGTGGTGTGTCTCAGCCCTCGGCATGACAGATGCTTGTTCATAAGCAATTAGCAGCTGTACTGAATCCTGCTGTCGTCCCCAGAGCTGATCTCTGCTGGTAAGAGCTGCAGTGCTTGACAAGAAAGAAGGCAGTACTGCTGCATGTGCTGGACTAGCACTGTGAATGTGTAATGAATTTTACTTCCAAGATTAGTTTAAAAACAAAAAAGATCCTCCCATGGTTATTGCATATTCTTTATTTAAAAATAACATTTTTTATGTAAATGGTATGTTTAGGCTGAGTTGTCTCACCCTCCATGTATTTTCTCTTTTTTTCTATTTTTTGGCAACTTTCAGAGGTAGAAAATCCCTCACAAAATACTGGACCTTGCCTTTATTAGAGAACTTTTTTCCCACTTGTAGTTGTGAAAAAATAAATGAGAAATAATCAGCAAAACCAGAACTATCAAACAATAAAACCTTCTTCAAGTACCGAAATTATCCCTAACTATAGTAGCACACTCAGCTCTTATGACCTTTTTGCTTTGCAGTGAGGACGTGGGTGAAACCACTTGAGTACTGTAATTTTTCGATGTCATCCTACAGTCCTTGTTTACTCCTTGACAAAGATAAGTTATCTAATAGTTCTTTGAGGCAGAATCATAAACCAGTCATTTTATAATGTAATTTGTGTTGTGCTCGCAAAAGTAGGGAAGACAGTGACTCAGTGGGGTTTTGAAGCCTACCCACTCTCACCTAAGTGAAGCTGCCTGGCACGCAGAGATCGTGCTGTGATCACCTGAAGTAAGTCTGTAGTGAAGGTACACCCTCACTAGGAACAGTGCTTGTAGGCTTCATCGCATTAGTATGTAAAGGTATGTTACTACATGGTGTGTTAAATTAAGTATTTATAAGCCTGACATGCGCTGAGCTCACTGAGTAAGGTGTGAGTTCTGAAAAACATGGTAGCCAGCTTTAAGTTAGTTGGCACAGACTGTCTTTTGGTAGGACCAGCTCTGTACTGCTTTCAGCCTCGTTATATACCCTGGGCTGCTTACCCTCTGCTGTTTCCTCAGAAATGTCTCTATTTCTGTAGTCCCCACAGAGCAGGACTTGTATATCCTGCCCCCCCCCCCGCCCCTGACAGAAGAATCAGCACCTCCTATTGCAGCAGGCACGGCGCCGTGGTGGGAGCTTGTGTTTGTGACAAATCCTGTAATACAGCTGCATTTTCCAAGAAGTAGTGGATGGAAAGAATGCAGGATCATGGATTTCCATTGCATGGCATCCACGGCACTCAGTCAGTATAACATAGAAAAGCTAACACAAGAATAGCTAACCTACAGAGTACCTATGCATCGCTGTTGGGGGACCCTTCGGAGTGCATCTATGCTAATTTTACGTTGGTGGCCTTATGAGAACCAAGGGTTTGCTTTGTCTGAGGAAGACATGCTACCCAGCTGTTGCACCAGGCTCTTGTCAGCTCATAAGCAGCTGGTGTGGAAGCAGTGAAACTTTCATTACCAAAACTTTCTAGTGAAGTCTAAACTAAGTAAGGGCTATTTCTTCACAAATTTGAATGGCAAAGGTACAAAGCCTGCATTCTCTGAAGCATACGTTAGTATCGTGCTGAGTTAATTCTTTTTTATTTCCTAGGCTATTATTTAACTTAAAAATAAACAACTATCTGTATTCTGTGCTCCAAGGTTTGGCAAACATGTAGAAGTTTAAGCAGACCTTTGTCTACTGATTCTGACACTCTGCTATCCTTTTGCAAGTTTCAGTAGGCACAAATATAGTTGTATTGGCAGGAAAACTGGTCATGAGTTGAATTTGATGTCTAACTGGCGACTTGTTCTAAAATGCCAGCTAGGATTTCCGGAATGTCCTCTGAGCCTTTTTATTCTTTTATTTTGTTCTACTGTTAATACACTCTGGAAATGGGTAGGGGATTAAGTCTAGGAGCAGACAGTTATTCAGCCAGAGAGTCTGAAATGGTTACAGTTCAGAAAAATGAAAACATTCCAGGAAATAATGTCATTTAAGACGTGAGTCTCAGTTGTGGGAGGTTTGCTCTAATCCAGACACCCCTCGTAAGTGAAGGAGTGAGCGAGCTGCATTAAACAAAGAGATTTGCTAAGGGAGAGCTCTTCTAAGAACCTGAGTACATCAGTCCGGGTGTGGTGCCCAATACTTTCAGCCCGAAGGACAATTATTAATTTGAAAAAACTCAAGAGGACAAAATGAAGTTGAGTTATTTCGGCCTGCTGAGGCAATGCCAGAAAAGCGCCTCTCTAAAACTCCCCAGAGTTTCCCCAGCTGCTGAGCAGACTGGCCTAGAGCAGTGGGCTGCTGCGCAGGGGCAGCCTGTGGACGCTCCGCTGAGGATATAAACACACACAGCTGAAACGGGCAGTGCTCCGGTGGTGTCATCTGCTGGCCTGAGGCGAAGAGGGGGAATGCTGATTCTGCCTTCCTTCTTTTCAGGGAGGAAACTGGGATCAGGAAGGTCTGGTAGCATCTCCAGGGAAATGCATATTCAGTCTGACCAGTTGCCTGCAAAAGCCACAGTTTAGGGCCACCAAACTACTGTAACAGACGGTACCATGGGAAATGGGTAAGGACGTTTCTGCTGGTGTGTTACGGAAGAGCCAGGAAAGTAGAATAGAAACCAAGCGGAACTCTGAAAATCCTGGCCTCTTGAAAGTAAAGTACAATTCAGGAAATAAGGATGATTCAATTTTCAATTCAATTTCACACTAAGAAACACATCCTATAGTTTTTGTATTATGCGGAATTATACATAAAATTGTTAAGCAAATAAGATAATGTAAATATTAATGGATTCAGTGTCTTAAACTCCATGAAATTATAAATCTAAGAGAAACCCTTTGGCTGGTAATGCAATGTGTCACACACATGCTGGGAATGTTTATTGTCATTCTCTCATACCAAGTGATTCTGGTTTTATGCAGCATTGTTTGAAAGTGTTCCCTTCTTAACAGTAAGATGGAAACAAAGAATGAAATCTAAACAGCCTTTCATCATTGAAATGTACCGTGTAGTAGATTAATGGGCAGTATCATGAAAGGGAGGAGATTTAATTCCAACAAATTCAGCAAATTTAAACATACTGGTGCCAAGGATTTTTTTCTTCCAAAAGTGTGTACAAATGCCATCAACCTCTTGGAGTAGCTCTGGCTGGAGATGGCCACACTGATTTGGTGCAAAAGTTTTGTGAATCAGTGTAACATCTGTGACGAGTGGTCACTGCCAGATACTTCAGAGAGTGCTTCAATGAAAATAAATCGGACAATTATTGAATAACTTTAGAGATCAGGTGGACTTTAATTTACTAGTAGTTAATATCTCATATAAAGTAAAGGAGGAAACTCTTCTTGAAAAATGTAACTTGTGCTAGAAGTGTGCAGACCCTCAGGTTATCTCAGCGAGAAATATGCCAAATGATAAATGAGGAGGGCATTGGGAGGAGAAAGCAGCTTGAGAATGAAGTCAAATCAGAAAGCTTGTTTTGTGGAAACACAGTGGAGATCAGTGGAGAAAATGTCCCAGCTTCCTATTAGGGCCAATTTGCAGTTTTAATAGAAAATGAATAAATTAAGATGGTGACTGCTAAGAAAGCGAGCTTGATCACAATTTGTGGAGATCTAGTGTTGAACCGCTAAGGCTAAGGAAATGCAAACACATGATAGGAGGAAAGTCTGTGAGAGCTAAGCTGCCAGATTTAGGGGACGTGAGCAGGAGAAAGAGCACACTCCTTGAGACTTGCAGGAGTGAGGGTTAGGAGAAAGCTCCAGGCAGCTCATTCGAGGAAAGACTGGACACCAGTCTTAAAGTACAAAATCTGGGAGCCTGAGGGATTTATTGCTCTGCAATTAGCAATGAAGGAGGAAAGGATGTATAGAAGAGGTGATGAAGAGTAACTTTTTTGCTGGGGTGAATTACATTAGGGAGTCCCCAGCAGATAGAACTGGGAGGAAACAACAAGTTGTCCTTTCTGTAAGAATGGAATTATTCTTGAGAAAAAAAAAAAAATCTACTAGAACAAGGAGTGAGCTCGCTGGGGAGGGGATAAAATCTCAAACATGGTAAAAGGCCAGAGTTCAACCAGAGTGCCTCAAAGCCAGCATAATTAGGTTGCTTTAGCCCTTTTATAGATGCCCATTGGCTTTCTAATGAAAATCAAAGTAGTACAGGTCCCTTCTACAGAAAAGACCTAAGTAACCTGACCAGTTGGAAACGGTACAGTGGGGCTCTAGTCTCACCTGGTAACATGTCACATGTACTCCTCCAGACTGGTTTTCCTACTGAACAAAGAAATGTTGGGAAGGCACGCTCTGTCGGCATTTTTCTACTTATGCAAAATTTTACTTGGGCAATTGCGCTTACGTTTATAGCACATGCACTCTCTCCATGATTTTTTTCTTTACTGAGAAGTCAGCATGCAAGCAAATGGCCATTTATTACCATTTGGTAAACAAAATAAAGTGTTTGCAGAGATTTGAGATACTGGATTTGGGGTTGTACATTTTAAATGGAAGGCTTTTGAGTGTGCTTTGTTCTCTTTTCAGGTTTTTTCACATAGGGAAATTTTTTTTACAAAGCCAGTTTAAACTTGGTATATGTTCCATGTAGAAAAAAGGTAGCTGAAATCTGCAGTAATCACTTGACTTAAGGAGCTAGGTCTTTAAAAAAACCTAGAGTTTTGGGTTTGCGCCCCGGGATTACTGTGCAGACTCTTTTGAACATGTTCCACATAGTAAGTCAAACTGTGGAAGCCTCCTTGCTGTTGAGGCAGAGCTAGACATTTCTCAATTACATTGATTCAAAATTACATATTTATACAGGTTCATGAAATATTTATCAGCCTCAGCAACACTGCCGACAGGCTCAGTATAAAACATTATGGTAAAAATATTTAAGAAAAAACATCAATTTTAAGGTCACCAGAGAAGGACTCTCAAAGTACAGTGCTTTGCTTTGCCGCTGATTTCCAGCAAGAATTTGACAGAGGACTGTTTCTTGATCCATCCTGAAGAACAGATTCTTCTTATGGAAATACTGCAAGTCTGACTTGCTCCATATTAATTGCTTTTTGGAGTTAAAATAATCAGCTTTTATTATTAAAAGATTAGTCAGCATATGCTGATGTATCAAAAATGATTCTGATACAGGCATTTCTTAAAGAAAGAAAAATGTTACAGTATTTGAACCTAATTTAGCAAGATATGATTTTGCTGCTTCTTATATCAGTTAAATGCTGTTTATTTATTCACAAAAGCTTCCTTTTATCTCAACTATTTGCATCTTCCTTAACGCCAGTTTAGGTTTCCAGTGACATTTTCTAGTTTCTAATTACAGTTCAACTGCTGCTTGGATAAGCTGTGCAGTACTCAGATTATATTGCTCCTCCCCCATTTTGGCATTAGGACATCAGTTTACTTAATAGTCTAGATTTCTAGAAATATATTAGAAAGTGAAGTAGAAACTTAATGGTGAACAAGATACTAAAAGTATACAATTAGCATAGCAATCTTAAGGTATACGTAAGTATATATGATACAAATACACATATATATGTGTATATCGAGAGAGTGGATACAGTAATTAATATTAATTCAAATGATAAAAGAATCCTGGAGTGCATAAGGGTATCCTTAATCAGGTATGTACTTGCATTATAATCCTATTCCTGAAGCGTCTCTTCTGCTAACTATACACACAGGTCATGCTTATTTAATGATTTGCTGGCATTTTCTCTCTTTATACATATACAATATTCCTGGGAAAGTCTAAGAGAGCTGCACAAAACATGAACTGATACTTGTTCTTGTTTTTTTAGAAAATGAACCCAAGCAAGGAACTAACTTCTGGTCATTTTGATTTTTATCTGTTGCACATTTAGTGTACAGTTTTTGTAGTATATATTATTAGCATATAGTTTAGTATATACTAAGTAATACTAAATTACTAATACTAAGTATGCTTAGTATTATGTTAGTATTATATTTAGTATTAGTATACAGTTTTTGTTCTTACAGGGTGAATATTGCACTATGTATATATGTCCTGTCTAATTTATCTTTATGAAATATCTACATTAAAAATATATATCTATTCTTAAAATCTTCCTCTCTTAAACCAGAAAAAAAAAAAAACAGGTAAACCACCATTGAACAGTTTGTTCCATTGTTTGCAAAACACCTTTTTTTTTTCCTCTAAAATGAAATGAAAACATCTATTGCAAATTTTTGTTATCAACATGGCTCTAAATGCTAAGTAATGTATCACAATTTTGGATGGAGGTGTGTGTAAGCTATACAGTGTATTATGAATAAAAAGGAATAGAAATCTTATTCCCCAGATTGCACTGTGATACAGACTTTATTCCTGTATTGAAGCCATTTTCATGGGAAAAATTCATATATGCACAGTTCTGAATTGAATGGTCTTATTTCACTGCTGGCATTATCTCAGGAAAATCATTTCACATTCTTAAAAGATCTACAGTGCATTTTTTAATAACATAAATTCAGTTGGATCATTTAAGAACTCTGCTTCTTTAGTTTCTGTGTTTGATAGTTGAATGAAACAGCAAAAGCATCTTGGAAGCAGCCTATTTTTTTTATGTTTGCCCCCAGGAATTATTGTATTGCTGATTAAAATGTTACATGGCACCATGATCAGGCCCAGCATTTTACATTAATTTGTCTGCAAGTGGGGCCTAGTTTTGTGACTCTACAGCTGCATTGAGGGAAATGAAATGAGAGAACAAAGTTGTGTACTGCACGTGTTGTTTGCTAATGTGACAATGGCAGCTGTCGCAAAGTGAATTTTTCAGCCCTTCCTTTCCCTGAGAGCCCGGGAAAAAGATTGCTTTGTATCTTTTCCAAGCAGTTAAATGTAACTTTTAATGTAAAATCTAAGACTATTGTTGGGAAAGACTGTTGCAAATTTCTAAGGCATCTCTATAATTGCAAAAATAAAATTCAGCAGAGCAATAACAAATCTAACTTCAGAGTTAAATAAAGTGAATAATTGAATCACAGACATATTTTATACATGAGCCCTTAAAACTTGCACTACTGGCCTACACTCGTGTGTGGGTTTATAATACAGTCATTTTGTCACTTGTGTATTGTGGAAGCGGTTTACTTGCCAGTGATAACATAGGCTGCCTTTTGCTTTTGAATTGAGCTATCACAAAAGCTAGAAACTGTGCCCAGCCAGTGTGTAACCAGGACTGTAAATCTAAATAGGTCAGGTCAGTGTATTTGGAACAGTTTTTATTTGGTTAACCAGTACAGTTACAGGGCCATCATACAAGGATGGTTAGGCTTCCATCAGAGACAGGCATTGCTACGTAATCCTCGCATCATGTGAATGCTCATTCACATGGCGGGGGGCTTTGACGTTAGCTGAGGAACTGGCGCTCTTCCCAGAAGCAGCATACCTTGGATTTCATGGCTGAGTTGTTCTATTGCTCTTCTCCGTTACTGAGGTCCGTTGAATTGGACAAATCTTACTCATTCATCATGTGTTTGAATGAAGGAGGGCTGCTGTTCGGCTGGTCATGCGGGTGTAGTTGGCACTGCTGCTCAGCACGAGATGACCAGTGGGTTAGACAAGGACTGGCAACTCTGCGCCTTCTCCAGAGGCTGGCTTTGTAAGAGTTCACAGGCTGTCAGCTCGTGGTAAAGAGTATCTAGGACTTCAAATAGGTGGGCTTTTCCTTTTAAAAGAAAATTGCAAACATTATAATTTGAACAAAGACAGAAAGTTGCAGTTTAACAATCGTAACACAAGCTCTCTTCTTCATAAGTGCCATTTCAGGTAATTAACATAAAATGTCTAAATTTTGAGACCAGGTAATGAATTCCTGTCCCTATAAAAATGAGAGTGGAACTGGGTTCAAGGACTGTTTTCTCTACTGGTTCTCTTGCTTCATTCACTGCCCATTCACTGAGTTCTTGCATACTTGAGCAAAGACTATTTCATATCACAGTAAAGAGTTGCTAATCCAACCATCCACTTAGTCTTGTCAAAGAGGAAGAAGATGTTTGATTACAAAGACTTAGGAAAGCTGCGTAAGTCATATCAAGTGCATAGCCAGAAAATCGAAAGCAGAGAAGATGAGCCGTTTATGGCAACGGTGATGCAGAATGGACAGAGGGCTTCACAAGGTTACTTCACTTGTTGGTGTCATTATAGGAAGCTGAGCTGTGCTGCCATTACAGAGGGACGTACTTGTTTCAGCAGCATCACTTGGAGTCAGCGTTCCTGTGCACGATAAGTAGTAGTACCTTCTGGACAGTTGTGTGCTGTGGATACTAACAGTCTCCTCTTGTTCTCACCAGAAGAATATCTGACCTATGGCTCAGATACGGTTTCTCTCTGTGTTGGTGTCCTGGAGCCGACAAAGGTCTGTCTTTGCCTTCTTTTCTCTGCTTCCTCTGCAGCCATGCTGGAACAGCACAGCTTAGCTCTGGGCTGCCTGCGCCCTGAATTGCTGGACACTAGTAACAACAAGGCTTTGAAACTCCAAAACCCAGAATGGTTTGTATGTTATTCTCCCTAAATCACTGTTAGTAATATTCTCCAACATTAAACCCTCAAGCCACATCTAGTCTTTTATAATCTTGTCTTTGACTACTGTCTGCCTATTAAAAGCACCTCCAAGCCATGTTCTTAAGTTTTGGTACAGGGTGTTCATTTCTTGAAGGTAAGTACAAATGCTCTTGTAATAGGAACAAAGTAATCAAATCTAAACCTCCAGGCTGTAATCCCTGTATGGTTCCTACAAAAGCAGCTCTGGCACACCAGACCATTGTCAAGGGAGAGGAGCTTGCAAGTTTAATTTTCATAAGAGGAGCACAAAAGGCTATTATTAGAGGAGTGCAAGTTTGATCCGGTTTCTTTACAGAAATACTATGTTTTGTATATTTGTTTGCGTGGCAGCAGAGGAATACAACACACAGTGGGATAGCAAACCTGATAAATAGGTGCCTTACATACTTGATCATGTTTTCCACTTTCTCATATCAATGAAGCCCTACAGACATTAATGGGATACTGAATTGTTCCCCTTAGGCCAAATTCTAATTAGAATTTGGCTATAAAAAGCCCTGGATGTGTTCCTGTTCCTGATGTGTCACAGACTAGAAAGCATCACTTTCTCTAGGTAATCTTCTTGCATAGTACTTCTTTCTCCCTAGCCTGTGCCCCAGTATTTGACATATTTTTTCCTACTCATCGGTTCATTATCTAGTGTTTTTCCCAAAAGGACACTTTTCATGCTGCTTGGTCTTTATACGTGATTTATTTTCTTACCAGGTTGGGGGTCACGGCAGGATTCCAAAGTGCTCAGCAAGATTTTCCCCAAGGCTCGCTTAGATATGTTCTTTAAAAAACAAAATAATATTATGGCACAGATATGTCCTTCACCTGTTTAAATGTATGCAACAAAATCTACGTGCAGTGTATTCGCATTTGAAAATTAAACCAAAATGAAACTGAATCCTGATAACACAAGACCTGATACTGGCTTTGTTTTCAAGCATTTTATCTTAGATACTGCTCAAGTAATAGCAGTAATCTAATAGTTTGTGGAGGACTCCAGTTCCTTAATATGGCTCTAGAAAGACAAATTCAGTGGAAAAACCCAGAATTTTCCAGAGCGTGTGCCTAAACAAATCTAGATGGCAAGGAGCATAAGCAGGGCATGCACAGCAAAAGCTTGTTCAGTCCTCTGCTAGGCCTGTGTTGAAAGGTGAATGGACAGATTTTGAGGTGTAATCTCGGAAAGAGGCTTCTCAGACCCAGCTGTTCTAGCAATCATTGGGAACCACTTTAGGTATAAACAAATCAGAAGAGATTGTATGTGTCATGTGGCAGGCCCACTGTTAATTATATATTGAGATGTAATAAACATTAGCCAAAGGGAGAGGACTGTAAAAACTACTTAGGATTTGGATGGTCTTTTTCAGTGGTAGTTTTATATTAGAAATCTGCTGGGACATTACATAATGTGTCTGGAAAAACAAACTCTCTTAATTTGCTGTCAGGACACTAATGCGTGCTTTCTGGGAGATGCTCTTGCAATGAGTTTAATTAGCACTTAGAGTGCCCGTATCTGCAGGGACAGGTTGTTCTTGTTAAGGCTTCAAGAAGTGAAAATAGATGGAAGCTGTTCTGGAAGAAAGACGATGTACCTGCCAGCAGCCTAGGCAATACTGGCCTTGCTTACTGATGCTGGTCATCTGCCTTCTGCGTGTCTGCCCCAGTGGGGACTGGGGCGTAGTGGAAAGCAGTTTGCAGCGGGCTGGGATTACACATGACCTCTGCAACACAGTGTGAAGTTTTAATAGTCCTAACAGAGCATGCATTTGCCTTTGGACAGTCATTGGTTTGCAGTAGATTCTGTTGCAAATGAGGTCCTCGGTGTATTTAAAACACAAATGTGAATATGCTGGGGAAGTGACACCTAAAACCACAGTTTCTGATGAATAAGCTTTCTTTTGTATGAAGTATATCCCATCAGGGATTTAGGGGATCCTTGCTAAACTCTACTGGGAATGCTGTAAATTACCTTGTTTGGGGACAGCATCGTTGCCTGTATTGGTGCTATGGGAGTTGGCAGCATGCGGTGGCATGTTTCCAGCAACGGTTAGCATTAAGTGCTATTATTACTGAGATATGGCACATTGTGTGATGGATTGTCTCCTAAGCAGAAATGGTTTGCAATAATACACCTGACCAGTGAATGACATGTTGAAGTCTTGACACAAAAGGTTATTACGCTTGTTGCCACTCAAAGTCTTTACTAGTTTAATCCTTCATTGGATTGTTATTGATGCATGTGTCAGACTTGCAATATGAAAGCAGAATTTCCATGTCAAGTGCTAAAATAAGTTACCAAATTATGAAATATTGCACTTGTTCCCTAGAGTCATCAGTGGAACATGAGCGTACTTCAAAGTAAAGTGCTCATCTGAGGAAGCATTCTCATTAGGCAGAGCTTTGCCGAAAATTGAGGAGAACCCTCAGTCATTATCAAAGAAATTAGTTCCTAGCAGTCCAGTGTGGCTCCCAACATACTCCATGTTCTGCTGATTACCCAATTTGCCCGTCTTTTGGCCAGCCCTTACCATTATCATTCCCAAGCAGGAGATTTAAACTTATTTTCTGAAGGACTGAACTGCCATACTGGCCATGTACTTCCGGGATATTATTGCATCAGCTTTTATAAGTCCATGTTGAGATTATTAATTGGTTAAGAAACTTCATACAAAAAATACCTTATTGGTGTATAGGAAGGGGTTTTATCCCTTTAATACTGACTCAGCATCATGTTAGGATGCAGTTAAACAAAGGTCCTTTTATAGAAGGAAAAATAATCTTCTAGAATCTTTCTGATTACTAGCATTTTTGTTTTCCTTGTTTCCTCTAAAGTTTTGTTTAGACAATAATGAGAGCTTGGAGATCTAGATCCAAGGAGATCTCTAGGTTTCTTTTAGAAAGTCAGCCATAGGGGTCTAAAAGTTTTCTGCAATCACTGGGCAGTTCCCAGGGCAAACACATGTGAAAATGTGTCCTGGTGTGAAGGACTTTGTACTTAACAGAAGGTATGAACATCCTTTTTAGTTTGGAAAGGACACTATCAAAACCAGTTTTAAGTCTCTGGACTGCTTTCTTGCCATACCAAGTCTCGAAGTTGTTGAAGAAGCTGTAAAACATCCATGAGCTTTTCTTCCACCAGTGACAGCCTAACTCTCTCAGTCTCCAGCATCTGCAGCTCCATCTTCAACAATTCGGTCTCCTCCACCTTTTGCTGCAGTTCACCTAGCAATGGGCTTTTCATCTGGACAATGACATAGGAAATTAAAAGCACTAGAGCTTTTCACTTTTTTGCCCAATAATTGCAAAGCTAAGTTTTCCCCCTTATCTGGTAAATGTCAGTTCACTCCAGATGATTATCTTGAAAGGAAGTACATTTCTTTAACGTACTACATAAAGCGAAGAATCAGTAGTTGCTAGGAAATGCATGCTTTGCTCTTGCGCATAAAGGCAGTTCATTCAACACTGGATGCAAGCACATCATTCAGAAATTTTAAATACTAGCATTACTATTTCACTTTTCTAATCTTTTGCATTCCTGTCATCCTCTATAAAGCATAACTAATTTGTGTGCCCTCACCAATGTAATCGTATCTTTGTCTTGCAACTCTTACATATCGATCATCTGTACGGTCAGTGAAACAAGAAGGTAATTAGCTAATTTCTTTTAAGTACTTTGGTTAAAAAAAAAGTGTCTTAAGGTAAAAAATTTAAGATGCTGGTTCTGCAAAACACTGGTATGTGTGCTTCGTGAAGCATTGGCTTGCCGCTAAGCACAGAAAAGTCCAGATTCAACAAGACTTGTGAACACTGCAGAAATCCTGGGCAGGAGGGGTCTTCTCAGACCTTCCAAAGCTGAACTGACCTGTCAGTTGTCTCAGACCTCCCGGTGAAAAAACGTTCAGATTTGAAATGTTGGGTTTTTTCAATGCAAAATCTAAGTGACATATTTTGAACTACAAAGCTGCCACACCATTTGCAAAAGTAAGTGTCTTTGTCACAGACCCAGGCCTGTTGCAGATACATGGCCAATTTGCTAAAAAGAGCCTGAAAAGCATTCCCTGGAAAATATGTCACTTAAATATTAATTTTGGACCTTTGAGAGCACTGACAGATTTCAGGTTTATTAATAAAAGTAAACTTCTTTCTCAATCATTACTGTGCCCAGCATTCTGAAATGTTACCTTTTTTTACCATTCTGAAATGTTACCATTCTGAAATGTTACCAAATGTTTGCAATTTCTTGTTGCAAACACAATCTAAATATATTTATTAATACTACACTGAGAAGCAAAATCATGTGGGGTAAATGCCAAATTTGCTGGCTCTGTTAATCCCTTTTTGTTGTCGTCTTTTATCTTTATTGCAGTTCTAGAAATAACTAAGGAGAGAGTTGAACTTGAAAAGCTGAAGGCCTTAATATGCACACTGTTTAATATAATTTTTTGTGGAAATTTGTATCCTAATGAATTTTAATAGATGGGAAGGAACTTCAGTTCCCTAAAACACAAGTGTCAAGAGTGAAAAAAGAAAACAATCCCTGATGCACACCGAGCCTTCTAGAAGGTCATTTTAGTTTCTGACAGTGCTAATAGTATGTATTAGTTGGCGGTTATTCCCCCATCAGATGGAAGTCAGCCTGTTCCATTAGCTCTCTGTGAGCTTTTCCCTGTGAGGCTCTCCAGCCCCTCTGAGCTGTACAACAGCTACAGAAGTTTGGATCACTTAATCTGGTCCATCTGCCAAACAATGATTTCAGCATCCCTGTCTGAACACCCCTTTTAGATGAATATACTAACATTTTCCTGTATGGAGAGCCAACTTTGTTACCACCAATGTGGCAGCAGTCCAGCTGAGACATAACAAATACTCTAGAGGCTGTGGGAGGTCTTAAGGAATTAAACGTGTGGTTTCCTTTATTATATTGCAGATTGCCTCCGCATTGTAAATACCACCTGGCGTAGATATGTACTAAACACATGAAGTAGTTCTGTTCCCCTCTACAGCTGAAGCCGTGTCATATCAAATAACAGAGAGGAAAAAAGGTCATTATTTTTACGTGTAAAATAGACTTTCCCAATATGCAATTAGACAGATGCTCATGGAAATTCATAACGGGTGCCCATCTATCCTGGTCCTGCACCCTGTCAGGCCCCTGGACCCCTAATATCACTTATCTGCTGCTTTTAGGGGCTGCTTTAGTCATGCTGGCAAAACCGCCGTTCTCGGAAAGCTGCACAGGGGCTCCTCTGTCCTCCGCCGGCTGTTACTGAACGGCTGTAGCTGTGCAGTGGGTCTCACGTACAGCCATGAATAGGAGAAGTACAAACTTTTCTCTTTAGTATGCATGCCACTTGAGTTCTCCATAGTTCTCTAGTGTCATGACCAGCTGCTTAGTTTGTACAGGCAGCACAGGCAATATGCTTAGCCAAGAGTGCCACTAGTGATATTTGGACATAGTATTTGTTGCTACTGCTGCCTCTTTTTCCTCTTCATTTTGACTGCTTCTACAAAGCCCCTTTTGCTTGTGTTTCCTGTGCTATAGCTAGTAAACTGCTTTCCACAGCAGTTATACCTTAACAGCCACCTTGTCATCTATAAGGATGCCAGTTTAACTGATACCTTTGTTTCATTTATACGATTTATAGATGCATTTTTTGTCTTCTTATTGTGCTTGAAGGCAGTGGCTCAGTGTACCATTAAAACATTCTCCCAAATCGTTTTGCCTAGCTAGGTTACATCTAGCACCTATTGTTACCTTAACATTTGCAATAAGATAATGACAATAGTTAAGCATAAGCTATTTTTAAAACCTGAGGAGGGACGGTCAGTAGTTAAGTCACAGGGTTCAGAGGAGTGGGTTTTGTTCTTAGCTCTGCCAAAGTCCCCCAGCAGAGCCTGATTTTGGGTCTGTGCCTTGTTTGTGAAATGGAAATACTACCTCACCAAACACCTGTTTTGAGAAGAAGTCAAAACTGCTGATATCTGACCCTCTTGTAAAAGGGGGAGAATGCAATGGGGAAAATCTGAGCTCTGGAGTAGCGTGTACAAATATGTCTAGGACAATGAATAATTAATACGCAAAAATCCCTTAAGGAATGTAAGAGAAAATAATTCTATTGTATTTTCCACAGAAGTTAATGAAGCTTTCATATTAGAGCCATTTTTACAAGCAATGAACCCGAGAAACATTTTCAAAATGGGAAGAAAACAGTAACAGAACGGCAGAATGAAGTGCTGAACTGTGCTGTGCAATTTATCTTTTAAATCATTTCACCCTCAAAGGACTGGAGGGTGGCAAATGGAGCGCCGGTTTGTAGGAGAGGCTGCAGAGATGATCTGAGAAACAGCAAATCACCTCAAGAGTATCAGTAATTCTGTCAGGCAAATTGATAGGAACTGTAATGGAGGAGGGACTTGGTGAATACATAGATGAATATAGTGAAGAATCCATTAGATTTCTTTGAAAGGGTCTATGAATATATATGAATAATGTTAATCAGTTGATAGAGTGTATTTTGTATCTGCAAAAAGCTTTTGATAAGATTCATCACCGAAGACTCAAAAAAAAAAAAGTAACTGCCACAGGGCAGCAGCGCAGATCCCGCCATGGACTTAGAGCTGGTAAAAGGTAGAGCATGGAGTGACAGCCCAGGACTGGAGGTTTCACAATGGAGGGGGATAATCCTTAGGGTCTCACAAGGAGCTGGGTTAAGACCTGAGCTGTTCAGCATATTCATAAATGATATTTTAAAAAGTGAATGTCAAAGTGTGTAAGTTCGCTGTCAATACAATTTTTTAGGGGTAATCAAAACTAAAGCTGCCCGTGAAGAATTACAGCAGGAGTTCATGATATTGAATAGCTATGGGCAATAAAAGATTGGATGAAATTCAGTGTCAATAATGCACAGTAAGGCACGTAGGAAAGGTACACAATGTCGTACGTATGCAGTGGAGATGACTGCCACTCAAGAAGGAGATGTAGAAGAGCTGTAATCTCCTGAACATAGCTCAGCGGTCAGCAGAGATCAAAAGGATACGTGCTAGGAGCTATTCGGAAAGGAACTAGACACAAACCAGAAACTATGATTACGCCGTGAAGGGCTTGCATTTGAATACTAAGCACATTTTCAGTTCTTCTCATTCAAAAAGGGTAATAGAACTTGAAAAGTACGTGGAAGAATAAAATAGAATAACAGAAGTAATGGTTTCTATACCAAGAGAGCTGAGGCAGACTAGGAATGGTGATAACTTCTGGTAGTAAAAGTCTTTGGAATTATGAGGGACAGATCATTTGCTGATTCTCAAGCACAAAAATGAGGTGACAGTGGATGATCAGGCAGCAGATTTAAAGCTAACAAAAACAAATCCTCAAAACCTATTCTTTTCTAACTAGTATGTGGGATTCCTTGCCCTGAGATACTAAAAGCATCGCTAGTTTTAAAGAAAGTAAAGGGAAATTCATGGTCAATAGCTCCAATACTGGCCATTAAACGTGATACTCCATGCAACATCCAGTTCAAGATGTGTCTATCCCTAGTGTGTTGGGAGCCAGGTGAGCAATACCAAGGGGAAAATCCTCTGTACTTTTCTCATTGCTTTTCTCCCAGCAACTGCTGCTTGCCATTAGGCGCACGATATTAGGATGAACTTTTCATTTGACCCTGTATGGCAGGTCATAAACTAATTGTCTTTTTAATTAAGCTGGCAGTTTGTATGCAAGCTTTTATAGAAAATAATTGGCATTTCTTTGCAACACTACACTTGGCAGCCTATCACTTTTATTTTTAGAATGAACTCATGTTTTCTCCATCTATTATCCCCAAGTCCTGACACCTTCATCACCCTGTCTTCAGTAGAAACTATTTTAAAATGTTCGGTTGTTGGAAAGCAGAACCTTCTAGACATGACAAATTTCAGAACTCTTTTATCCCCTGGTTTTACAAGTCTTAGACTGAAGCAATTATTAATCGGTATTTGAGAGTGTTGCTTTTCACTTGCCTGCTGAGTTTGTTACTTGTTAGCTTTGTTGTTATCTGTCTAATTTTCAGCATTGAGCAGGTCCAAATAGAAGAATATAGAGCAATGTATAAGGTAGTTTTGTCAGGTCATCAGAGAAAGTGTTCTTGGTGGTTTATTTATTAAGCCAATATATTTATTTGCAAGTTAGATGAGAAAGAGCATTTCTCAGTCTTCCAATTTGCTTTGTGTTGATTACAGGAACAGTCACCTTTTTGAAAGGAATTACTTATTACTTGTCTGTCTGTTTTGTAGCATCAAAACCAATACCTATAACTGCACACACGATATAAATGCTGGCTAAATAAAAGTAAGAGGGTTTAAGAATAAATTTCTGACAGGCTCAAAATGATTCATCCTACTGATTTTAAATTCATGTTGCAGTGAGTTGGCACTATGTCTTATTCACCTCCCTGCTTGTCTTTAAATCAAGAGCAACAGATTCCATTTTTGTCCTGGAATTAATCTGTTGATAATGGTACTTTTCTGAACAAGGTGCACAAAACTAATATCCATCAGCAGAGATTAAAAAGAAGGCAATATGATACTGCAGAAGATGAGTGCCTCTGAATGGAAAAAAAAGGAGAAGAAGAAAACTGGCACTACCTACAAGAAGGTAGTTCCTTCTTGTAGGTAAAAGAATAAATACAGTTTTTTGTATGGGCTGATGTTAAGCAGTATAGAAGGAAGCTTTGTGTTGCTCTAAGGAGTATTACAGGAATAAATTGTCATTGAATACTGCAAATTGTGTAAGACACAAGTATGATTTTATTCTGGTTTTAAATTTTTTTCCTCCCAAGTAAACCCTTTCATTTAATTTAGTCAAGGAGAAAAATGATACAAAATACTGATAAAAATCAAAGGATGGCAACATGTAAAGAAGTTGAATATTTTACTCTTCCTTTAAATAGTTTACCGATTAATACAATCCTTCCAGAGCTACTGAAATCTTTATGCTCTTTTTAAAGAAAGGGTATAAAATACCGAACAAGCACTAACTGAACCTTAAGACAAAGCAGACCAAAGCAATGCATAAGATGCACTAGATTTTTGTTTCACAGAATGATTGCTTGCATTTAAATCTACGCCCATCAATCGCTGAAGTTTGCAGTATTTAAATAAAAAAAGATCACATGGGACTACCAGGATAGTGCACTGAGGCTTTTAACTGCTGTCGTGCTGAAAGAAAGTTGAACATGCTGCTAAGCCTGAGAACGAATTTTTTTTTTATTTATAAATATATCTGTCTGAGCCTGAGACCCAGCCAGAGTAAGCTGTATGATTTCCTCCAAAGGCTTCCAAAACGGTGAGTCCCTGCATCTCAGTCAGCTGGAGGGATTTCTTGAAAAGTTACTGTGCTCCCAGAGGAGCTGGATGTCTTAGGACACGAGGAGTGTTTCATCCACAGCTGAGGAACCACTGAAAGCTGCCTATAGTAACCCTATGGCTAATGTGCGTGCGGTGGTATCAGTCCCAAACATAGCATCAGTGAACATCTTAAACCATTTAAATGAAGGATAGTATTTGAGGAGCCTGTGTCTGACTGTGGCTGGTGTACATCTCATCCTCCAAACAAATGGAGTTTCAGTAGGAACCAGACTAGAAAGGCGGGTGTTACAGGAAAGCATGAGATGTTTGAGCTGACTAACGGCACAGTAAGAAACATCAGCAACAGAGAGCGGAATGGCCAGAACAAAATATAAATGCTTATGTATATAAATGCAGCTACTTAAAGATACATAAATAACTCTTTCACACTCTGCTTGGCACCTGTTACCTCTTCCATATTTGTTTCCAGTTTTTTCACTTCATGCCCTTTAAGCTCAAGCTGTGCAGTTAGCTGTGTGGTTCTCTCTGCGAGCTCCGCAGGGGCTGTTTCGTAGCCATCAGCATTGGTGGTCTCCAAGTAAGACATTAGCTTTTTCCACATTTTTTCATCACATCTATATATAAATTAAAAAAAAAAAAAAAAGTTAGTGAAACCTCACTATGAAGGTCTATGTTTGTAAAAGCCAGTTTTCCTGCAAAACTCTTGGCAGCACAGATCACAAATTAGTGTCCTAGCTGACACTAATTAGGGGTAAGTGGGAATATCAGCATGTTGTTTCCCAGGAGCTGTAAAGGATGGGCAAAGGGGCCTGCTGGTTTTGCTATATAGTATTACTGCTTCTTACTGAAGCCATGGTGCCTTCAGGTCGTGAAATAATCTTTGCAAAGGGCTCAAAGAGCATTAATTTCAGAAACGTACCCGCTGCCACAGCAAGGGAGCTTGGCCAGTATTTTCTTCATTTGGTCCACCTGGGATGGCTGGTCTCCTGCCCACTTCTCCTCCTCTTCATCAGAGGCAGCCTGGCCCTCCACGGAGCGGAACAGCTGATCCTCTGCTCGAGAAACCAACAACCACTTAGCAACAGAACAACAACCCCCATGTGCTGCAGCTGTGGCAATTTAAACTCCTGAGACTGAGACAGGAAGAAGTCAGATTTTAAAAACCCCAGTAAAATACAGCGCGGGGTCCTTCAGCATCCATGGAAAGGGGCTTTAAAGCTAAGGCTAAGGGAGCCCCAGCAAACATCATTATTTTAAGTCTTGAATACTTCAGTACTCTCTTGCAGGTAACTTGTAGCTATTTCACTTCAATTCTTTTCTTTCCTTTAATAACTATAAAGTAAGGATAAGCGTGAAGGATCAGTGTGTTATTAAGGGGGGCAATTACCGTTCATGTATACAATTGAATATACACTTTTCAAGAGGAATGAGAAACCATTGTACTGTGTAAGATTTTTTTTTTTTTTTTTTTTTTGCATAGTCATTGTACCAGCTGAACACATATTCAAAGTGCAGGAATTTGATATAAAAGTTTCTAATTCATTCCCTTACTGTGTTTTGTAGGGACAGTGATTTTAATATATGAATTTAATATTCGACGTATAGCTATCTAATGTTTAGTTACATCTTTTTTTACCTAAACCTAATATCTCCTCACATGCCAAATAAACTATAAATGAACTGTCTACAATACATGTAAAAATACATGTACTATTACAGTAATATTTCAATACTTTTTTTAGCTGTATCTTATAAAAGCTATTGCTTTTAACTCCTTTTTATCACAAGAAGATGCTTACTGGGACCTAGAGGTTTATTATGATGCCTGTAACTTTCTGGGAGTCTTTTGAAACATTGAGTACCTGAAAAGCACTGGTCACATCTTTATTCTGAACACTTATTTTGAGTTGACATCAGGTTAAGCCAATGTCAACATGATTTTAAATTTTACAATTATTTACCTTAATCACTGTCAGTTAATTAAACAGGTTTAATGAATTCTAACAGAGTGATCAAGTCAGATGCTGTTATTTCTCCAAATATTGAAGCATATTTGACTTTAGGTAGCATTACAAGTGTTGCACATGTTTAGCTCATTCAGCACAGGAGAGGTGGGCTCAAGGGGATGAGTCGCCCAGCAGAGACTGTCGGGTAGATGACTTTCTGTCTCACGTCAAGGACACGAGCACCGGCAATTCAAGCTGAAATACCATGTCAGTGGTGGCTATTCGAAGGACTCCCCAGCCCCGTGGCAGCAGGCAGCGAGCGGTCGCTCACGCCCGTGGTGGTCGGCAGGACCCCTTCAGAGGGCAGCCGCATTACAGCTCTGTGGGAGCCCCTTGCTGCTGGGCTGGCTGCCAGCCCACACCGCGGTCAGTCCTCTCTCGGGGCTGTTCTCAGCAACAAAGGAAAAATGGCTTTCTTTTGGGTAACCCTCAGCATATGTTTGTTAATGCCATTTTCATTCCAGTAGCATTCAATGTGCCTAATTTATAGGTTATCATGTTCAGTAATTTATTGCCTAAGCAGGAACAAAGCTCAGTTGCATGCAGTATTGCTCTTTAATTAGAGAACGAATGTCTGCATTTTCATGGCAATCCTTACACTGTGCAAACTAATTTATTAGAAGCGCTTTCCTTCTGTGAGGCTTTGCATGGCCAAACAAAAAAAAAAGACAGACTTTCTATTTTCAGTCTGTAATACACAAGTAGTGAACTTTTTCTATCATCATTTATTTTCTTGCCATAGGAGTTCAAAGGGATAACAATCAGAGTTTACAACGGTTGTGGCAGCCATGAGAACTGATCGCTCAACACTATGGATTCCTTGAAGAGCTTCAAACTGGTATGTTTAATCCAGTAAATTAATTGCAGCATCTGGCATAGCAGACACTCAGGTTAGGTTTTTAAAAATGGAGGAAAAGGCATGTGAATCTCAAGCTGTCTTCAGGCTAAGGTATCTAAGACACTTGTAATGCTTGCTTCCCCTCCCCACCCC